>NC_064914.1:6053693-6061193 GCF_929443795.1 Astur gentilis
GCCGGGAAGCCCCTCCGACGCGCCCTAAACGCCTCATCGGATCAGCAAGGGAAGGCAAACGAGGCAGGAGCGGAGGCCCCACGGCCACGGGTCCTGGGACAACGACGGCCGCTCGCACCCGCCGCCACCCGGAGGAGGGCGGACGGCAGGCGCGGGGGCCCTGCGTGCGAGTGAGAGGGCAACGTCTGCGGAGAGGTGCAACGCCGGCCTGAACACCGGCAGAGCCGGCCCGCCGGGAAGCCCCTCCGACGCGCCCTAAACGCCTCATCGATCAGTAAGGGAAGGGAGACGGGGAAGGAGCGGAGGCCCCACGGCCACGAGTCCTGGGACAACGACGGCCGCTCGCACCCGCCGCCACCCGGAGGAGGGCGGACGGCAGGCGCGGGGGCCCTGCGTGCGAGTGAGAGGGCAACGTCTGCGGAGAGGTGCAACGCCGGCCTGAACACCGGCAGAGCCGGCCCGCCGGGAAGCCCCTCCGACGCGCCCTAAACGCCTCATCGATCAGTAAGGGAAGGGAGACGGGGAAGGAGCGGAGGCCCCACGGCCACGAGTCCTGGGACAACGACGGCCGCTCGCACCCGCCGCCACCCGGAGGAGGGCGGACGGCAGGCGCGGGGGCCCTGCGTGCGAGTGAGAGGGCAACGTCTGCGGAGAGGTGCAACGCCGGCCTGAACACCGGCAGAGCCGGCCCGCCGGGAAGCCCCTCCGACGCGCCCTAAACGCCTCATCGATCAGTAAGGGAAGGGAGACGGGGAAGGAGCGGAGGCCCCACGGCCACGAGTCCTGGGACAACGACGGCCGCTCGCACCCGCCGCCACCCGGAGGAGGGCGGACGGCAGGCGCGGGGGCCCTGCGTGCGAGTGAGAGGGCAACGTCTGCGGAGAGGTGCAACGCCGGCCTGAACACCGGCAGAGCCGGCCCGCCGGGAAGCCCCTCCGACGCGCCCTAAACGCCTCATCGATCAGTAAGGGAAGGGAGACGGGGAAGGAGCGGAGGCCCCACGGCCACGAGTCCTGGGACAACGACGGCCGCTCGCACCCGCCGCCACCCGGAGGAGGGCGGACGGCAGGCGCGGGGGCTCTGCGTGCGAGTGAGAGGGCAACGCCTGCGAGGGTTGCTCCAACGACCTGAACACCGGCAGAGCCGGCCCGCCGTGGAGGCTCTCCGACGCACCCGAGGACGCCTCAGCAGGCGCTGCCTGTGGGTCTGGATCAGTCAAATCAGGGAGCTGGAGGTGCCACGGGCCACGCCCGCTCCAGACAATGATTTTTCTGAGGCCAACGGGACAGGGTAGAAGGCCACGGCAGGCTCAACACCCCCAGCCCTTCCAGCGTTCGAGTGCCAACAGCCACCACCGGCTGCCGGTCTTTGCCCGCCCCGCAGGCAACTGCATGCCATCGGGGGGGGACGGACCTGGACCCATGCCCTGCACGGGTGTTGAGGGCCGGGGGAATGCCACGGAAGCTAGACAACCCCAGACGCCTGCGTTCGGCTTGCCAGCCACCAGGTACAGCCGCAATTTTCTCACCGCTTTGCGGCCCCCAGCTTAAGGCCAGAGAAAACGCGATGAGGTGCCGCCACCTCTAACCCGGAAAAACGCCGCAGACCTTTCCCACCGAGCCCTCCTGCAACCAGGCAAGCCGGGGCCAGCCGGACACCACAGGCCGCCCACACATGGCTCATGCCGGCAAAAAAACAGGACGAGGCACTGCGGCCTCTCGCCTGTGCCATCACCGGGCCCTCGGGGGCTGGGGGGGGAGCTGCGGCACGCACGAGAACCCCCAGCCGTCTGCATCCGGCTGCCGGCCACCAGGGCCGGCCGCCGCTCACGCTCTGCCCAATTCGTGGATGGGTTCCGGCTTAAGGCCAGAGAAAACGCGATGAGGTGCCGCCACCTCTAACCCGGAAAAACGCCGCAGACCTTTCCCACCGAGCCCTCCTGCAACCAGGCAAGCCGGGGCCAGCCGGACACCACAGGCCGCCCACACCTGGCTCATGCCGGCAAAAAACAGGACGAGGCACTGCGGCCTCTCGCCTGTGCCATCACCGGGCCCTCGGGGGCTGGGGGGGAGCTGCGGCACGCACGAGAACCCCCAGCCGTCTGCATCCGGCTGCCGGCCACCAGGGCCGGCCGCCGCTCACGCTCTGCCCAATTCGTGGATGGGTTCCGGCTTAAGGCCAGAGAAAACGCGATGAGGTGCCGCCACCTCTAACCCGGAAAAACGCCGCAGACCTTTCCCACCGAGCCCTCCTGCAACCAGGCAAGCCGGGGCCAGCCGGACACCACAGGCCGCCCACACATGGCTCATGCCGGCAAAAAACAGGACGAGGCACTGCGGCCTCTCGCCTGTGCCATCACCGGGCCCTCGGGTGCTGGGGGGGGAGCTGCGGCACGCACGAGAACCCCCAGCCGTCTGCATCCGGCTGCCGGCCACCAGGAACCAGCTGCCACTCTGCCCACTCCAGCTTAAGGCCAGAGAAAGGACGAGGTGCCGCCACCTCGCCCACCCATCACCGGGCCCTCAGGAGCCGGCGGCGGCCGCGGCGGGCTGGACGCTCACGGGCAGCTGCCCTCGCATATACCAGCGCTCACCTTTGCCATCATCGGGCCCTCCGAGGCCGGGAGAAAGCCGAGGCAGGTTCGGTTCCACCCGGTCTTACCGCGTTCGAGTGCCGGTGGCCACCGCCGGCCACCGGGCTTTGCCCAGCAGAATCCACCTTTACAGTTCTCGCACCCCGGGGTCAGCGGCCACCGCAGCCTGCCAGACCCTCGCAGGCACCGGTCTGGCATATTTGGAAAACGATGGGACACACAGGCCGAAGACATCGAAAGAGGGAGCCGAGCCACCACGGAAGCCGCCACCACAACGACCGCCCAGGGCCCCACTTCACCGGCTGAGCCGCAGGCCTTGCAGCCGCTGACTAGCGCTGCTCCGTGCACCCGTTACCACTAGCTCCTATAATACGGGAAAGCACGCCCCCGCCCCCGGCCGGCTCCAAGAGTGCCGTGCCTGCCCACCGGGGAGACCGGCCAATGACACCGACTTTTACGATGACGTAACTGGAGGCAGCGAAAAACAGCGACCCCTTCGCCAGCTCCGTGGAAGCGGCGGGGCTATCAGGTCTACCTCCCAGCTCCCGAAATGCGGCTAAGTACCGCCGGACCCAGGTAGACCTGGCGGCCCTTTTCACCGGCCGCTCCGGCAGCGACACCCCGCGTCCTCCGGGCGCCGCCGGCGGCCGCGCCGGCCTCCGGAGCCGGGTAGACCTGGCAGCCGGCCTCCGGAACCGGGTAGACCTGGCAGCCGGCCTCCGGAGCTGGGTAGACCTGGCAGCCGGCCTCCGGAACCGGGTAGACCTGGCAGCCCTTTTCACCGGCCGCTCCGGCAGCGACACCCCGCGTCCTGCGGGCGCCGACGGCGGACGCGCCGGCCTCCGGAGCTGGGTAGACCTGGCAGCCGGCCTCCGGAGCTGGGTAGACCTGGCAGCCGGCCTCCGGAGCCGGGTAGACCTGGCGGCCCTTTTCACCGGCCGCTCCGGCAGCGACACCCCGCGTCCTCCGGGCGCCGCCGGCGGCCGCGCAGCCTCCGGAGCTGGGTAGACCTGGCAGCCGGCCTCCGGAGCCGGGTAGACCTGGCGGCCCTTTTCACCGGCCGCTCCGGCAGCGACACCCCGCGTCCTCCGGGCGCCGACGGCGGCCGCGCCGGCCTCCGGAGCTGGGTAGACCTGGCAGCCGGCCTCCGGAGCCGGGTAGACCTGGCGGCCCTTTTCACCGGCCGCTCCGGCAGCGACACCCCGCGTCCTCCGGGCGCCGCCGGCGGCCGCGCAGCCTCCGGAGGTGGGTAGACCTGGCAGCCGGCCTCCGGAGCCGGGTAGACCTGGCGGCCCTTTTCACCGGCCGCTCCGGCAGCGACACCCCGCGTCCTCCGGGCGCCGCCGGCGGCCGCGCCGGCCTCCGGAGCTGGGTAGACCTGGCAGACGGCCTCCGGAGCCGGGTAGACCTGGCGGTCCTTTTCACCGGCCGCTCCGGCAGCAACAGCCCGCGTCCTGCTTTTAACACCCCCCCCACCCCCCACCCCCTTTTTTTTTTTTTTTTTTTTTTTTTTTTGGACGTTTTAGTTTTTTTAAGAAAGTAAATCCATGGAATACATATCTGCGATCCTGCTGGCACCGCCACCCCTCCACCCCCCGCCCCCCGCATTTTTTTTTTTTTTTTTATGTTTTTTTTGGACGTTTTACTTTTTTTAAGAAAGTAAATCCGTGGAATACATATCTGCGATCCTGCTGGCACCGCCACCCCCCGCCCCCCGCATTTTTTTTTTTTTTGGACGTTTTACTTTTTTTAAGAAAGTAAATCCGTGGAATACATATCTGCGATCCTGCTGGCACCGCCACCCCCCGCCCCCCGCATTTTTTTTTTTTTTTGGACGTTTTACTTTTTTTAAGAAAGTAAATCCGTGGAATACATATCTGCGATCCTGCTGGCACCGCCGCCCCTCCACCCCCCGCCCCCCGCATTTTTTTTTTTTTTTTTTTTTTTTTTGGACGTTTTACTTTTTTTAAGAAAGTAAATCCGTGGCATACATATCTGCGATCCTGCTGGCACCGCCACCCCTCCACCCCCCGCCCCCCGCCTTTTTTTTTTTTTTTGGACGTTTTACTTTTTTTAAGAAAGTAAATCCGTGGAATACATATCTGCGATCCTGCTGGCACCGCCACCCCCCGCCCCCCGCATTTTTTTTTTTTTTTGGACGTTTTACTTTTTTTAAGAAAGTAAATCCGTGGAATACATATCTGCGATCCTGCTGGCACCGCCGCCCCTCCACCCCCCGCCCCCCGCATTTTTTTTTTTTTTTTTTTTTTTTTTGGACGTTTTACTTTTTTTAAGAAAGTAAATCCGTGGAATACATATCTGCGATCCTGCTGGCACCGCCACCCCTCCACCCCCCGCCCCCCGCCTTTTTTTTTTTTTTTGGACGTTTTACTTTTTTTAAGAAAGTAAATCCGTGGAATACATATCTGCGATCCTGCTGGCACCGCCACCCCCCGCCCCCCGCATTTTTTTTTTTTTTGGACGTTTTACTTTTTTTAAGAAAGTAAATCCGTGGAATACATATCTGCGATCCTGCTGGCACCGCCACCCCTCCACCCCCCGCCCCCCGCATTTTTTTTTATTTTTTTATTTTTTTTTGGACGTTTTACTTTTTTTAAGAAAGTAAATCCGTGGAATACATATCTGCGATCCTGCTGGCACCGCCACCCCCCGCCCCCCGCATTTTTTTTTTTTTTTTGGACGTTTTACTTTTTTTAAGAAAGTAAATCCGTGGAATACATATCTGCGATCCTGCTGGCACCGCCACCCCCCGCCCCCCGCATTTTTTTTTTTTTTTGGACGTTTTACTTTTTTTAAGAAAGTAAATCCGTGGAATACATATCTGCGATCCTGCTGGCACCGCCACCCCCCGCCCCCCGCATTTTTTTTTTTTTTTTGGACGTTTTACTTTTTTTAAGAAAGTAAATCCGTGGAATACATATCTGCGATCCTGCTGGCACCGCCACCCCCCCGCCCCCCGCATTTTTTTTTTTTTTTGGACGTTTTACTTTTTTTAAGAAAGTAAATCCGTGGAATACATATCTGCGATCCTGCTGGCACCGCCACCCCTCCACCCCCCGCCCCCCGCCTTTTTTTTTTTTTTGGACGTTTTACTTTTTTTAAGAAAGTAAATCCGTGGAATACATATCTGCGATCCTGCTGGCACCGCCACCCCTCCACCCCCCGCCCCCGCGACAGGCGCGCGCACACGCGCGCACACACACACGCACGCACACACACACACACACACATCGCGATGCAGGCGCACACAGATAGACGCACCCCTGCACGGCTGTGCTCCCCCTCCCTCCCCGCGCTGCAATCCCCGACCTGCAAGCCTGTAGGTGCAGCCCCCGCCCCCTCCCGATCGCAGACTCTCCGGCGTCTCGGAGACGGGGGTGGGGTGGGGGGCGGGTGGCTGGGTGGGGCGGTCTGCAGCCCGGCAACGGGGCCCGCGGAAACTGTGGTGTTTCCCGCCACGGGAACGGTCCGCTGCTCAGTCGTGGCGGCAGCGGCGGCGGGGAAAGGAGGCTGGCAAAGAGCGGGGCGAGAGCGGCTGGCGAGCAGGTGGGGAGCCTGGCGCAGAGGTAGGCTGGCGAGGGGGGATGGTGTCTCTTTTCGGAGAAGGCTTCTGTTTGGATCGGTTGGAGTTTTTTTTTTTTTTCTTACTTCTGTCCCACGTCCACGTCCCCGTCCCCGTCCCCGTCCCCGTCCCCGTCCCCCTCCGGTCATTTAGTTTTCCACCCGCGGCGGGGGCGGGCAGGAGTGCAGCAGGGCGAGTGGGTGGCTGACTGAGAAAGGAAGGCGGGAGCGGGGCCACGGGTGCGGCAGGAGAGGGACTCAGCAGCTGGGAGTTAGAGACGGCGCGGCACCGGGGCCTCCCCCCTCCCGCCCGGGCACGGAGCCGGCAGGGACGCCGCAGGGTCCTAAAGTCTCCCGCCTTCCATCCCCGGGGCGGCAAACCTGGTGGCGGAAGGGGGGAGCGGGGGCAGTGAGGCTCGGCGCGAACTGCGAGGCAAGGGGGGGGGGGGGCGGCGGCGTGTGTGTGTGGTGTGTGTCTGCGTAGCGGCGGGCCCGGGGAAGGGTGCGGGGGGGGGGGGTGGGGGGGTGGGGGGGGGGGGTGTCAGCCCGGGGGCCTGTTTCGAAGGGGGGGTGTGTGTGCGTGGTGGGGGTGGTGGTGGCGGCAGTGGTGGTGGTGGTGTGCGCGCGTGCGCTCTTTGAGCCCACGACTGTGAGCGGGGCAGCGGGTGGAGGGTGTCTAAGGGCGGGTGAGCGGCTGCAGCGGCGGGCGGTGGGCGTTCGGGCCGGGGGCCTGTTTTGGCGGGGCGCGGGCGCGCACGCAGATGGAAATGAGAAAGATTTGCAACGGTGTCGCTAACGCCGCTTTCTCTGTTACAGCCCGGGTGGTCGGCCGCTTCGCCGTCCGGCCTGCGCTCCGTGCCTGCCTACGGGCGATGGGCTCGGCTCCCGGTCGGACCCGTCCCTGGGAAAGCAGCAGCGGAGGTAGCCCAGTGATGAGGCCGCCGCCGCCGCCGCCGCCGCCGCCGCCGCCGCCCCCTCCTCCTCCGAGCCGGGAGGGACCCGATCAGGTACCGGTCACGACCGAGGGTCGGGGAACGCGCGAGGGCCGCGCGACCCCTCGTCCGCCCGTCACGGCAGAGCCGGACGACCGGGACGAACCGGCTTTTGCTCGAAGGTCGGTGGATCGAGAAGAGGCCCAGCCCGGGAGAGACAGGGTGCAGGGCCGCCGCCCGCCAGGCTCTACAGCCGCCTGCCCTCCTTCGGCGGGCCGGCCGGGCTCGCCACGGCGGACGGGACGGGACGGGACGGGACGGGGACCGCCGCCACCTCTGCCCGGTCCGCGGGCCCTGACGGCGAGACCAAGAATTAAAAAAAGGCGAGGGGGG
>NC_064914.1:6376193-6542193 GCF_929443795.1 Astur gentilis
GGGCAGGACCCGGGCTTGCCCAGATGAGGAACATCTCATTGCTCTCGTCCTCGGCATAGCCTGTTTCCGAAAAGGCACACGTCTGGCTCCTTGTCCCACACGGAAAGTTGCAGCCCTGAATGCTGTTGCTGGTCTTCACAGTCCCCCTGCAGCCTATTCACAGGCACAACAAGATTCAGGACCCGGGCTTGCCCAGAGGAGGAACATCTCATGGCTCTCTTCCTCGGCAGGGCCTGTTTCTGAAAACGCACACGTCCGGCTCCTTGTCCCACAAGGAAGGTGGCAGCCCTGAAAGCTGTTGCTGGTCTTCACCGTCCCCCTGCAGTCTATTCACAGGTACAACAGGATCTGGGACCCGGGCTTGCCCAGAGGAGGAACATCTCATAGCTCTCGTCCTCGGCAGTGCCTGATTTCGAAAAGGCACACGTCCGACTCCTTATCCCACACGGAAGGTTACAGCCCTGAATGTTGTTGCTGGTCTTCACCATCCCCCTGCAGCCTATTCACAGGCACAAGAGGATTCAGGACCCGGGAAGGACCCGGGCTTGCGCAGAGGAGGAGCATCTCATGGCTCTCTTCCTCGGCAGGGCCTGTTTCCGAGAATGCACACGTCCGGCTCCTTCTCCCACACTGAAGGTGGCAGCCCTGAAAGATGTTTCTGGTCTTCACCGTCCCCCTGCAGCCTATTCAGACGCACAACAGTATTCAGGACGCGGGCTTGCCCAGAGGAGGAACATCTCATGGCTCTCTTGCTCGGCAGGGCCTGTTTCCAGAAAGGCACACGTCTGGCTCCTTGTCCCAAACGGAAGGTGGCAGCCCTGAAAGCTGTTGCTGGTCTTCACCGTCCCCCTGCAGCCTATTCAGAGGCACAACAGGATTCAGGAGCCGGGCTTGCCTAGAGGAGGAACATCTCATGGCTCTCGTCCTCCGCAGGGCCTGTTTCCGAGAAGGCACACGTCCGGCTCCTTGTCCCACACGGAAGGTGGCAGCCCTGAAAGCTGTTGCTGGTCTTCACCGTCCCCCTGCAGCCTATTCACAGGCACAACAGGATTCAGGACCCGGGCTTGCCCAGAGGAGGAACATCTCATGGCTCTCGTCCTCCGCAGGGCCTCATTCCGAAAAGGCACACGTCCGGCTCCTTATCCCAAACGGAAGGTGGCAGCCCTGAACGCTGTTGCTGGTCTTCACCGTCCCCCTGCAGCCTATTCCGAGGCACAACAGGATTCAGGACCCGGGCTTGCCTAGAGGAGGAACATCTCATGGATCTCGTCCTCCACAGGGCCTGTTTCCAAAAAGGCACACGTCCGGCTCCTTGTCCCACACGGAATGTGGCAGCCCGGATAGATGTTGCTGGTCTTCACCGTCCCCCTGCAGCCTATTCACAGGCACAACAGGATCTGGGACCCGGGCTTGCCCAGAGGAGGAACATCTCATGGATCTCGTCCTCGGCAGGGCCTGTTTCCGAGAATGCACACGTCCGGCTCCTTGTCCCACACGGAAGGTGGCAGACCTGAAAGTTGTTGCTGGTCTTCACCGTCCACCTGCAGCCTATTCACAGGCACAACAGGATTCAGGGCCAGGGCAGGACCCGGGCTTGCCCAGAGGAGGAACATCTCATGGCTCTCGTCCTCGGCAGAGCCTGATTCCGAAAAGGCACACATCCGGCTCCTTGTCCCACACGGAAGGTGGCAGCCCGGAAAGCTGTTGCTGGTCTTCACCATCCCCCTGCAGCCTATTCACAGGCACAAGAGGATTCAAGACCCAGGCAGGACCCGGGTTTGCCCAGAGGAGGAACATCTCATGGCTCTCTTCCTCGGCAGGGCCTGTTTATTAAAAGGCACACGTCCGGCTCCTTGTCCCACACTGAAGGTGGCAGCCCTGAAAGATGTTTCTGGTCTTCACCGTCCCCCTGCAGCCTATTCACAGGCACAACAGTTTTCAGGACCCGGGCTTGCCCAGAGGAGGAACATCTCATGGCTCTCTTGCTCGGCAGGGCCTGTTTCCAGAAAGGCACACGTCCGGCTCCTTGTCCCAAACGGAAGGTGGCAGCCCTGAAAGCTGTTGCTGGTCTTCACCGTCCCCCTGCAGCCTATTCAGAGGCACAACAGGATTCAGGAGCCGGGCTTGCCCAGAGGAGGAACATCTCATGGCTCTCGTCCTCGGCAGAGGCTCATTCCGAAAAGGCACACGTCCGGCTCCTTGTCCCAAACAGAAGGTGGCAGACCTGAAAGCTGTTGCTGGTCTTCACCGTCCCCCTGCAGCCTATTCCGAGGCACAACAGGATTCAGGAGCCGGGCTTGCCTAGAGGAGGATCATCTCATGGCTCTCGTCCTCGGCAGAGCCTCATTCCGAAAAGGCACACGTCCGGCTCCTTGTCCCACACGGAAGGTGGCAGCCCTGAATGCTGTTGCTGGTCTTCACCGTCCCCCTGCAGTCTATTCACAGGCACAACAGGATCTGGGACCCGGGCTTGCCCAGAGGAGGAACATCTCATGGATCTCGTCCTCGGCAGGGCCTGTTTCCGAGAATGCACACGTCCGGCTCCTTGTCCCACACGGAAGGTGGCAGCCCTGAAAGCTGTTGCTGGTCTTCACCGTCCACCTCAGCCTATTCACAGGCACAACAGGATTAAGGGCCAGGGCAGGACCCGGGCTTGCCCAGAGGAGGAACATCTCATGGCTCTCGTCCTCGGCAGAGCCTGATTCCGAAAAGGCACACGTCCGACTCCTTATCCCACACGGAAGGTTGCAGCCCTGAATGCTGTTGCTGGTCTTCACCGTCCCCCTGCAGCCTATTCACAGGCACAACAGGATCTGGGACCCAGGCTTGCCCAGA
Organism: Astur gentilis; assembly: GCF_929443795.1. Classification (NCBI taxonomy): domain Eukaryota; kingdom Metazoa; phylum Chordata; class Aves; order Accipitriformes; family Accipitridae; genus Astur; species Astur gentilis. Next base: position 6,379,029 of record NC_064914.1, read on the forward strand.
GGAGGAACATCTCATGGCTCTCGTCCTCCGCAGGACCTGTTTCCAGAAAGGCACACGTCCGGCTCCTTGTCCCACACGGAAGGTGGCAGCCCTGAATGCTGTTGCTGGTCTTCACCGTCCCCCTGCAGCCTATTCACAGGCACAACAGGATTCAGGAGCCAGGCTTGCCTAGAGGAGGAACATCTCATGGATCTCGTCCTCCACAGGGCCTGTTTCCAAAAAGGCACTCGTCCGGCTCCTTGTCCCACACGGAAGGTGGCAGCCCGGAAAGATGTTGCTGGTCTTCACCGGCCCCTGGAGCCTATTCACAGGCACAACAGGGTCTGGTACCCGGGCTTGCCCAGAGGAGGAACATCTCATGGCTCTCGTCCTCGGCAGAGCCTGTTTCCGAAAAGGAACACGTCCGGCTCCTTGTCCCACGCGGAAGGTGGCAGCCCTGAATGCTTTTGCTGGTCTTCAGGGTCCCCCTGCAGCCTATTCACCGGCACGACAGGATTCAGGACCCGGGCTTGCCCAGAGGAGGAACATCTCATGGCTCTCGTCCTCGGCAGGGCCTGTTTCCGAGAAGGCACACGTCCGGCTCCTTGACCCACACGGTATGTGGCAGCCCTGAAAGCTGGTGCTGGTCTTCACCGTCCCCCTGCAACCTATTCACAGGCACAACAGGATTCGGGACCCGGGCTTGCGTAGAGGAGGAACATCTCATGGATCTCGTCGTCCGCAGGGCCTGATTCCGAAAAGGCACACGTCCGACACCTTATCCCACACGGAAGGTTGCAGCCCTGAAAGATGTTTCTGTTCTTCACCGTCCCCCTGCAGCCTATTTACAGGCACAAGGGGATTCAGTACCCGGGCTTGCGCGGAGGAGGAACATCTCATGGATCTCGTCCTCGGCAGGGCCTGTTTCCGAGAATGCACACGTCTGGCTCCTTGTCCCACACGGAAGGTGGCAGCCCTGAATGCTGTTGCTGGTCTTCACCGTCCCCCTGCAGTCTATTCACAGGCACAACAGGATTCAGGACCCGGGCTTGCCCAGAGGAGGAACATCTCATGGCTCTCGTCCTCGGCAGGGCCTTTTTCCGAGAATGCACACGTCCGGCTCCTTGTCCCACACGGAAGGTGGCAGCCCTGAAAGCTGTTGCTGGTCTTCACCGTCCACCTGCAGCCTATTCACAGGCACAACAGGATTCAGGGCCAGGGCAGGACCCGGGCTTGCCCAGAGGAGGAACATCTCATGGGTCTCGTCCTCGGCAGAGCCTGATTCCGAAAAGGCACACATCCGGCTCCTTGTCCCACACTGAAGGTGGCAGCCCGGAAAGCTGTTGCTGGTCTTCACCGTCCCCCTGCAGCCTATTCACAGGCACAACAGGATTTGGGACCCGGGCTTGCCCAGAGGAGGAACATCTCATGGATCTCGTCCTCGGCAGGGCCTGTTTCCGAGAATGCACACGTCCGGCTCCTTGTCCCACACGGAAGGTGGCAGCCCTGAAAGCTGTTGCTGGTCTTCACCGTCCACCTGCAGCCTATTCACAGGCACAACAGGATTCAGGGCCAGGGCAGGACCCGGGCTTGCCCAGAGGAGGAACATCTCATGGCTCTCGTCCTCGGCAGAGCCTGATTCCGAAAAGGCACACATCCGGCTCCTTGTCCCACACGGAAGGTGGCAGCCCGGAAAGCTGTTGCTGGTCTTCACCATCCCCCTGCAGCCTATTCACAGGCACAAGAGGATTCAAGACCCAGGCAGGACCCGGGTTTGCCCAGAGGAGGAACATCTCATGGCTCTCTTCCTCGGCAGGGCCTGTTTCTTAAAAGGCACACGTCCGGCTCCTTGTCCCACACTGAAGGTGGCAGCCCTGAAAGATGTTTCTGGTCTTCACCGTCCCCCTGCAGCCTATTCAGAGGCACAACAGTTTTCAGGACCCGGGCTTGCCCAGAGGAGGAACATCTCATGGCTCTCTTGCTCGGCAGGGCCTGTTTCCAGAAAGGCACACGTCCGGCTCCTTGTCCCAAACGGAAGGTGGCAGCCCTGAAAGCTGTTGCTGGTCTTCACCGTCCCCCTGCAGCCTATTCAGAGGCACAACAGGATTCAGGAGCCGGGCTTGCCCAGAGGAGGAACATCTCATGGCTCTCGTCCTCGGCAGAGCCTCATTCCGAAAAGGCACACGTCCGGCTCCTTGTCCCAAACAGAAGGTGGCAGACCTGAAAGCTGTTGCTGGTCTTCACCGTCCCCCTGCAGCCTATTCCGAGGCACAACAGGATTCAGGAGCCGGGCTTGCCTAGAGGAGGATCATCTCATGGCTCTCGTCCTCGGCAGAGCCTCATTCCGAAAAGGCACACGTCCGGCTCCTTGTCCCAAACGGAAGGTGGCAGCCCTGAATGCTGTTGCTGGTCTTCACCGTCCCCCTGCAGTCTATTCACAGGTACAACAGGATCTGGGACCCGGGCTTGCCCAGAGGAGGAACATCTCATGGATCTCGTCCTCGGCAGGGCCTGTTTCCAGAAAGGCACACGTCCGGCTCCTTGTCCCAAACGGAAGGTGGCAGCCCTGAAAGCTGTTGCTGGTCTTCACCGTCCCCCTGCAGCCTATTCAGAGGCACAACAGGATTCAGGAGCCGGGCTTGCCCAGAGGAGGAACATCTCATGGCTCTCGTCCTCGGCAGAGCCTCATTCCGAAAAGGCACACGTCCGGCTCCTTGTCCCACACGGAAGGTGGCAGCCCTGAATGCTGTTGCTGGTCTTCACCGTCCCCCTGCAGTCTATTCACAGGTACAACAGGATCTGGGACCCGGGCTTGCCCAGAGGAGGAACATCTCATGGATCTCGTCCTCGGCAGGGCCTGTTTCCGAGAATGCACACGTCCGGCTCCTTGTCCCACACGGAAGGTTGCAGCCCTGAAAGCTGTTGCTGGTCTTCACCGTCCCCCTGCAGCCTATTCACAGGCACAACAGCATTCAGGACCCGGGCTTGCCCAGAGGAGGAACATCTCATGGCTCTCGTCCTCCGCAGGGCCTGTTTCCAGAAAGGCACACGTCCGGCTCCTTGTCCCACACGGAAGGTGGCAGCCCTGAATGCTGTTGCTGGTCTTCACCGTCCCCCTGCAGCCTATTCACAGGCACAACAGGATTCAGGAGCCAGGCTTGCCTAGAGGAGGAACATCTCATGGATCTCGTCCTCCACAGGGCCTGTTTCCAAAAAGGTACTCGTCCGGCTCCTTCTCCCACACGGAAGGTGGCAGCCCTGAAAGATGTTGCTGGTCTTCACCGGCCCCTGGAGCCTATTCACAGGCACAACAGGGTCTGGTACCCGGGCTTGCCCAGAGGAGGAACATCTCATGGCTCTCGTCCTCGGCAGAGCCTGTTTCCGAAAAGGAACACGTCCGGCTCCTTGTCCCACGCGGAAGGTGGCAGCCCTGAATGCTGTTGCTGGTCTTCAGGGTCCCCCTGCAGCCTATTCACCGGCACGACAGGATTCAGGACCCGGGCTTGCCCAGAGGAGGAACATCTCATGGCTCTCGTCCTCGGCAGGGCCTGTTTCCGAGAAGGCACACGTCCGGCTCCTTGTTCCACACGGTATGTGGCAGCCCTGAAAGCTGGTGCTGGTCTTCACCGTCCCTCTGCAACCTATTCACAGGCACAACAGGATTCGGGACCCGGGCTTGCGTAGAGGAGGAACATCTCATGGATCTCGTCGTCCGCAGGGCCTGATTCCGAAAAGGCACACGTCCGACACCTTATCCCACACGGAAGGTTGCAGCCCTGAAAGATGTTTCTGGTCTTCACCGTCCCCCTGCAGCCTATTTACAGGCACAAGGGGATTCAGTACCCGGGCTTGCGCGGAGGAGGAACATCTCATGGATCTCGTCCTCGGCAGGGCCTGTTTCCGAGAATGCACACGTCTGGCTCCTTGTCCCACACGGAAGGTGGCAGCCCTGAATGCTGTTGCTGGTCTTCACCGTCCCCCTGCAGCCTATTCACAGGCACAACAGGATTCAGGAGCCGGGCTTGCCCAGAGGAGGAACATCTCATGGCTCTCGTCCTCGGCAGAGCCTCATTCCGAAAAGGCACACGTCCGGCTCCTTGTCCCACACGGAAGGTGGCAGCCCGGAAAGCTGTTGCTGGTCTTCAGCGTCCCCCTGCAGCCTATTCAGAGGCACAACAGGATTTGGGACCCGGGCTTGCCCAGAGGAGGAACCTCTCATTGCTCTCGTCCTCGGCAGAGCCTGTTTCCGAAAAGGCACACGTCCGGCTCCTTGTCCCACACGGAAAGTTAAAGCCCTGAATGCTGTTGCTGGTCTTCACAGTCCCCCTGCAGCCTATTCACAGGCACAACAAGATTCAGGACCCGGGCTTGCCCAGAGGAGGAACATCTCATGGCTCTCTTCCTCGGCAGGGCCTGTTTCTGAAAACGCACACGTCCGGCTCCTTGTCCCACAAGGAAGGTGGCAGACCTGAAAGCTGTTGCTGGTCTTCACCGTCCCCCTGCAGTCTATTCACAGGTACAACAGGATCTGGGACCCGGGCTTGCCCAGAGGAGGAACATCTCATAGCTCTCGTCCTCGGCAGAGCCTGATTTCGAAAAGGCACACGTCCGACTCCTTATCCCACACGGAAGGTTGCAGCCCTGAATGTTGTTGCTGGTCTTCACCATCCCCCTGCAGCCTATTCACAGGCACAAGAGGATTCAGGACCCGGGAAGGACCCGTGCTTGCCCAGAGGAGGAACATCTCATGGCTCTCTTCCTCGGCAGGGCCTGTTTCTTAAAAGGCACACGTCCGGCTCCTTGTCCCACACGGAAGGTGGCAGCCCTGAAAGATGTTTCTGGTCTTCACAGTCCCCCTGCAGCCTATTCACAGGCACAACAAGATTCAGGACCAGGGCTTGCCCAGAGGAGGAACATCTCATGGCTCTCTTCCTCGGCAGGGCCTGTTTCTGAAAACGCACACGTCCAGCTCCTTGTCCCACAAGGAAGGTGGCAGACCTGAAAGCTGTTGCTGGTCTTCACCGTCCCCCTGCAGTCTATTCACAGGTACAACAGCATCTGGGACCCGGGCTTGCCCAGAGGAGGAACATCTCATAGCTCTCGTCCTCGGCAGAGCCTTATTTCGAAAAGGCACACGTCCGACTCCTTATCCCACACGGAAGGTTGCAGCCCTGAATGTTGTTGCTGGTCTTCACCATCCCCCTGCAGCCTATTCACAGGCACAAGAGGATTCAGGACCCGGGAAGGACCCGGGCTTGCCCAGAGGAGGAACATCTCATGGCTCTCTTCCTCGGCAGGGCCTGTTTCAAGAAAGGCACACGTCCTGCTCCTTGTCCCAAACGGAAGGTGGCAGCCCTGAATGCTGTTGCTGGTCTTCACCGTCCCCCTGCAGCCTATTCAGAGGCACAACAGGATTCAGGAGCCGGGCTTGCCTAGAGGAGGAACATCTCATGGCTCTCTTCCTCGGCAGGGCCTGTTTCCGAGAAGGCACACGTCCGGCTCCTTGTCCCACACGGAAGGTGGCAGACCTGAAAGCTGTTGCTGGTCTTCACCGTCCCCCTGCAGTCTATTCACAGGTACAACAGGATCTGGGACCCGGGCTTGCCCAGAGGAGGAACATCTCATGGATCTCGTCCTCGGCAGGGCCTGTTTCCGAGAATGCACACGTCCGGCTCCTTGTCGCACATGGAAGGTGCCAGCCCTGAAAGCTGTTGCTGGTCTTCACCGTCCCCCTGCAGCCTATTCACAGGCACAACAGGATTCAGGGCCAGGGCAGGACCCGGGCTTGCCCAGAGGAGGAACATCTCATGGCTCTCGTCCTCGGCAGAGCCTGATTCCGAAAAGGCACACATCCGGCTCCTTGTCCCACACGGAAGGTGGCAGCCCTGAAAGCTGTTGCTGGTCTTCACCGTCCCCCTGCAGCCTATTCACAGGTACAACAAGATTCAGGACCCGGACTTGCCCCGAGAAGGAACATCTCATGGATCTCGTCCTCGGCAGAGCCTGATTCCGAAAAGGCACACGTCCGGCTCCTTGTCCCACAAGGAAGGTTGCAGCCCTGAATGCTGTTGCTGGTCTTCACCGTCCCCCTGCAGCCTATTCACAGGCACAAGGGTATTCAGGACCCGGGCTTGCCCAGAGGAGGAACATCTCATGGCTCTCGTCCTCGGCAGAGCCTTATTCCGAAAAGGCACACGTCCGGCTCCTTGTCCCACACGGAAGGTGGCAGCCCTGAATGCTGTTGCTGGTCTTCACCGTCCCCCTGCAGCCTATTCAGAGGCACAACAGGATTCAGGAGCCGGGCTTGCCTAGAGGAGGAACATCTCATGGCTCTCTTCCTCGGCAGGGCCTGTTTCCGAGAAGGCACACGTCAGGCTCCTTGTCCCACACGGAAGGTGGCAGCCCTGAAAGATGTTGCTGGTCTTCACCGTCCCCCTGCAGCGTATTCACAGGCACAACAGGATTTGGGACCCGGGCTTGCCCAGAGGAGGAACATCTCATGGCTCTCGTCCTCAGCAGGGCCTGTTTCCGAGAAGGCACACGTCCAGCCCCTTGTCCCACACGGAAGGTGGCAGCCCTGAAAGCTGTTGCTGGTCTTCACCGTCCCCCTGCAGCCTATTCACAGGCACAACAGGATTTGGGACCCGGGCTTGCCCAGAGGAGGAACATCTCATTGCTCTCGTCCTCGGCATAGCCTGTTTCCGAAAAGGCACACGTCCGGCTCCTTGTCCCATACGGAAAGTTGCAGCCCTGAATGCTGTTGCTGGTCTTCACAGTCCCCCTGCAGCCTATTCACAGGCACAACAAGATTCAGGACCCGGGCTTGCCCAGAGGAGGAACATCTCATGGCTCTCGTCCTCGGCAGGGCCTGTTTCTGAAAACGCACACGTCCGGCTCCTTGTCCCACAAGGAAGGTGGCAGACCTGAAAGCTGTTGCTGGTCTTCACCGTCCCCCTGCAGCCTATTCAGAGGCACAAGGGTATTCAGGACCCGGGCTTGCCCAGAGGAGGAACATCTCATGGCTCTCGTCCTCGGCAGAGCCTTATTCCGAAAAGGCACACGTCCGGCTCCTTGTCCCACACGGAAGGTGGCAGCCCTGAATGCTGTTGCTGGTCTTCACCGTCCCCCTGCAGCCTATTCACAGGCACAACAGGATTCAGGACCCGGGCTTGCCCAGAGGAGGAACATCTCATGGCTCTCGTCCTCGGCAGAGCCTCATTCCGAAAAGGCACACGTCCGGCTCCTTGTCCCAAACGGAAGGTGGCAGCCCTGAAAGCTGTTGCTGGTCTTCACCGTCCCCCTGCAGCCTATTCAGAGGCACAACAGGATTCAGGAGCCGGGCTTGCCCAGAGGAGGAACATCTCATGGCTCTCGTCCTCGGCAGAGCCTCATTCCGAAAAGGCACACGTCCGGCTCCTTGTCCCACACGGAAGGTGGCAGCCCTGAAAGCTGTTGCTGGTCTTCACCGTCCCCCTGCAGCCTATTCACAGGCACAACAGGATTTGGGACCCGGGCTTGCCCAGAGGAGGAACATCTCATGGCTCTCGTCCTCGGCAGGGCCTGTTTCCGAGAAGGCACACGTCCGGCTCCTTGTCCCACACGGAAGGTGGCAGCCCTGAAAGCTGTTGCTGGTCTTCACCGTCCACCTGCAGCCTATTCACAGGCACAACAGGATTCAGGGCCAGGGCAGGACCCGGGCTTGCCCAGAGGAGGAACATCTCATGGCTCTCGTCCTCGGCAGAGCCTGATTCCGAAAAGGCACACATCCGGCTCCTTGTCCCACACGGAAGGTGGCAGCCCGGAAAGCTGTTGCTGGTCTTCACCATCCCCCTGCAGCCTATTCACAGGCACAAGAGGATTCAAGACCCAGGCAGGACCCGGGTTTGCCCAGAGGAGGAACATCTCATGGCTCTCTTCCTCGGCAGGGCCTGTTTCTTAAAAGGCACACGTCCGGCTCCTTGTCCCACACTGAAGGTGGCAGCCCTGAAAGATGTTGCTGGTCTTCACCGTCCCCCTGCAGCCTATTCAGAGGCACAACAGTTTTCAGGACCCGGGCTTGCCCAGAGGAGGAACATCTCATGGCTCTCTTGCTCGGCAGGGCCTGTTTCCAGAAAGGCACACGTCCGGCTCCTTGTCCCAAACGGAAGGTGGCAGCCCTGAAAGCTGTTGCTGGTCTTCACCGTCCCCCTGCAGCCTATTCAGAGGCACAACAGGATTCAGGAGCCGGGCTTGCCCAGAGGAGGAACATCTCATGGCTCTCGTCCTCGGCAGAGCCTCATTCCGAAAAGGCACACGTCCGGCTCCTTGTCCCAAACAGAAGGTGGCAGACCTGAAAGCTGTTGCTGGTCTTCACCGTCCCCCTGCAGCCTATTCCGAGGCACAACAGGATTCAGGAGCCGGGCTAGCCTAGAGGAGGATCATCTCATGGCTCTCGTCCTCGGCAGAGCCTCATTCCGAAAAGGCACACGTCCGGCTCCTTGTCCCAAACGGAAGGTGGCAGCCCTGAATGCTGTTGCTGGTCTTCACCGTCCCCCTGCAGTCTATTCACAGGTACAACAGGATCTGGGACCCGGGCTTGCCCAGAGGAGGAACATCTCATGGATCTCGTCCTCGGCAGGGCCTGTTTCCAGAAAGGCACACGTCCGGCTCCTTGTCCCAAACGGAAGGTGGCAGCCCTGAAAGCTGTTGCTGGTCTTCACCGTCCCCCTGCAGCCTATTCAGAGGCACAACAGGATTCAGGAGCCGGGCTTGCCCAGAGGAGGAACATCTCATGGCTCTCGTCCTCGGCAGAGCCTCATTCCGAAAAGGCACACGTCCGGCTCCTTGTCCCACACGGAATGTGGCAGCCCTGAATGCTGTTGCTGGTCTTCACCGTCCCCCTGCAGTCTATTCACAGGTACAACAGGATCTGGGACCCGGGCTTGCCCAGAGGAGGAACATCTCATGGATCTCGTCCTCGGCAGGGCCTGTTTCCGAGAATGCACACGTCCGGCTCCTTGTCGCACATGGAAGGTGCCAGCCCTGAAAGCTGTTGCTGGTCTTCACCGTCCCCCTGCAGCCTATTCACAGGCACAACAGGATTCAGGGCCAGGGCAGGACCCGGGCTTGCCCAGAGGAGGAACATCTCATGGCTCTCGTCCTCGGCAGAGCCTGATTCCGAAAAGGCACACATCCGGCTCCTTGTCCCACACGGAAGGTGGCAGCCCTGAAAGCTGTTGCTGGTCTTCACCGTCCCCCTGCAGCCTATTCACAGGTACAACAAGATTCAGGACCCGGACTTGCCCCGAGAAGGAACATCTCATGGATCTCGTCCTCGGCAGAGCCTGATTCCGAAAAGGCACACGTCCGGCTCCTTGTCCCACAAGGAAGGTTGCAGCCCTGAATGCTGTTGCTGGTCTTCACCGTCCCCCTGCAGCCTATTCACAGGCACAAGGGTATTCAGGACCCGGGCTTGCCCAGAGGAGGAACATCTCATGGCTCTCGTCCTCGGCAGAGCCTTATTCCGAAAAGGCACACGTCCGGCTCCTTGTCCCACACGGAAGGTGGCAGCCCTGAATGCTGTTGCTGGTCTTCACCGTCCCCCTGCAGCCTATTCAGAGGCACAACAGGATTCAGGAGCCGGGCTTGCCTAGAGGAGGAACATCTCATGGCTCTCTTCCTCGGCAGGGCCTGTTTCCGAGAAGGCACACGTCAGGCTCCTTGTCCCACACGGAAGGTGGCAGCCCTGAAAGATGTTGCTGGTCTTCACCGTCCCCCTGCAGCGTATTCACAGGCACAACAGGATTTGGGACCCGGGCTTGCCCAGAGGAGGAACATCTCATGGCTCTCGTCCTCAGCAGGGCCTGTTTCCGAGAAGGCACACGTCCAGCCCCTTGTCCCACACGGAAGGTGGCAGCCCTGAAAGCTGTTGCTGGTCTTCACCGTCCCCCTGCAGCCTATTCACAGGCACAACAGGATTTGGGACCCGGGCTTGCCCAGAGGAGGAACATCTCATTGCTCTCGTCCTCGGCATAGCCTGTTTCCGAAAAGGCACACGTCCGGCTCCTTGTCCCATACGGAAAGTTGCAGCCCTGAATGCTGTTGCTGGTCTTCACAGTCCCCCTGCAGCCTATTCACAGGCACAACAAGATTCAGGACCCGGGCTTGCCCAGAGGAGGAACATCTCATGGCTCTCGTCCTCGGCAGGGCCTGTTTCTGAAAACGCACACGTCCGGCTCCTTGTCCCACAAGGAAGGTGGCAGACCTGAAAGCTGTTGCTGGTCTTCACCGTCCCCCTGCAGCCTATTCAGAGGCACAAGGGTATTCAGGACCCGGGCTTGCCCAGAGGAGGAACATCTCATGGCTCTCGTCCTCGGCAGAGCCTTATTCCGAAAAGGCACACGTCCGGCTCCTTGTCCCACACGGAAGGTGGCAGCCCTGAATGCTGTTGCTGGTCTTCACCGTCCCCCTGCAGCCTATTCACAGGCACAACAGGATTCAGGACCCGGGCTTGCCCAGAGGAGGAACATCTCATGGCTCTCGTCCTCGGCAGAGCCTCATTCCGAAAAGGCACACGTCCGGCTCCTTGTCCCAAACGGAAGGTGGCAGCCCTGAAAGCTGTTGCTGGTCTTCACCGTCCCCCTGCAGCCTATTCAGAGGCACAACAGGATTCAGGAGCCGGGCTTGCCCAGAGGAGGAACATCTCATGGCTCTCGTCCTCGGCAGAGCCTCATTCCGAAAAGGCACACGTCCGGCTCCTTGTCCCACACGGAAGGTGGCAGCCCTGAAAGCTGTTGCTGGTCTTCACCGTCCCCCTGCAGCCTATTCACAGGCACAACAGGATTTGGGACCCGGGCTTGCCCAGAGGAGGAACATCTCATGGCTCTCGTCCTCGGCAGGGCCTGTTTCCGAGAAGGCACACGTCCGGCTCCTTGTCCCACACGGAAGGTGGCAGCCCTGAAAGCTGTTGCTGGTCTTCACCGTCCACCTGCAGCCTATTCACAGGCACAACAGGATTCAGGGCCAGGGCAGGACCCGGGCTTGCCCAGAGGAGGAACATCTCATGGCTCTCGTCCTCGGCAGAGCCTGATTCCGAAAAGGCACACATCCGGCTCCTTGTCCCACACGGAAGGTGGCAGCCCGGAAAGCTGTTGCTGGTCTTCACCATCCCCCTGCAGCCTATTCACAGGCACAAGAGGATTCAAGACCCAGGCAGGACCCGGGTTTGCCCAGAGGAGGAACATCTCATGGCTCTTTTCCTCGGCAGGGCCTGTTTCTTAAAAGGCACACGTCCGGCTCCTTGTCCCACACTGAAGGTGGCAGCCCTGAAAGATGTTTCTGGTCTTCACCGTCCCCCTGCAGCCTATTCAGAGGCACAACAGTTTTCAGGACCCGGGCTTGCCCAGAGGAGGAACATCTCATGGCTCTCTTGCTCGGCAGGGCCTGTTTCCAGAAAGGCACACGTCCGGCTCCTTGTCCCAAACGGAAGGTGGCAGCCCTGAAAGCTGTTGCTGGTCTTCACCGTCCCCCTGCAGCCTATTCAGAGGCACAACAGGATTCAGGAGCCGGGCTTGCCCAGAGGAGGAACATCTCATGGCTCTCGTCCTCGGCAGAGCCTCATTCCGAAAAGGCACACGTCCGGCTCCTTGTCCCAAACAGAAGGTGGCAGACCTGAAAGCTGTTGCTGGTCTTCACCGGCCCCTGGAGCCTATTCACAGGCACAACAGGGTCTGGTACCCGGGCTTGCCCAGAGGAGGAACATCTCATGGCTCTCGTCCTCGGCAGAGCCTGTTTCCGAAAAGGAACACGTCCGGCTCCTTGTCCCACGCGGAAGGTGGCAGCCCTGAATGCTGTTGCTGGTCTTCAGGGTCCCCCTGCAGCCTATTCACCGGCACGACAGGATTCAGGACCCGGGCTTGCCCAGAGGAGGAACATCTCATGGCTCTCGTCCTCGGCAGGGCCTGTTTCCGAGAAGGCACACGTCCGGCTCCTTGTCCCACACGGTATGTGGCAGCCCTGAAAGCTGGTGCTGGTCTTCACCGTCCCTCTGCAACCTATTCACAGGCACAACAGGATTCGGGACCCGGGCTTGCGTAGAGGAGGAACATCTCATGGATCTCGTCGTCCGCAGGGCCTGATTCCGAAAAGGCACACGTCCGACACCTTATCCCACACGGAAGGTTGCAGCCCTGAAAGATGTTTCTGGTCTTCACCGTCCCCCTGCAGCCTATTTACAGGCACAAGGGGATTCAGGACCCGGGCTTGCGCGGAGGAGGAACATCTCATGGATCTCGTCCTCGGCAGGGCCTGTTTCCGAGAATGCACACGTCTGGCTCCTTGTCCCACACGGAAGGTGGCAGCCCTGAATGCTGTTGCTGGTCTTCACCGTCCCCCTGCAGCCTATTCACAGGCACAACAGGATTCAGGAGCCGGGCTTGCCCAGAGGAGGAACATCTCATGGCTCTCGTCCTCGGCAGAGCCTCATTCCGAAAAGGCACACGTCCGGCTCCTTGTCCCACACGGAAGGTGGCAGCCCGGAAAGCTGTTGCTGGTCTTCAGCGTCCCCCTGCAGCCTATTCAGAGGCACAACAGGATTTGGGACCCGGGCTTGCCCAGAGGAGGAACATCTCATGGCTCTCGTCCTCGGCAGGGCCTGTTTCCGAGAAGGCACAAGTCCGGCTCCTTGTCCCACACGGAAGGTGGCAGCCCTGAAAGCTGTTGCTGGTCTTCACCGTCCCCCTGCAGCCTATTCACAGGCACAACAGGATTTGGGACCCGGGCTTGCCCAGAGGAGGAACCTCTCATTGCTCTCGTCCTCGGCAGAGCCTGTTTCCGAAAAGGCACACGTCCGGCTCCTTGTCCCACACGGAAAGTTAAAGCCCTGAATGCTGTTGCTGGTCTTCACAGTCCCCCTGCAGCCTATTCACAGGCACAACAAGATTCAGGACCCGGGCTTGCCCAGAGGAGGAACATCTCATGGCTCTCTTCCTCGGCAGGGCCTGTTTCTGAAAACGCACACGTCCGGCTCCTCGTCCCACAAGGAAGGTGGCAGACCTGAAAGCTGTTGCTGGTCTACACCGTCCCCCTGCAGCCTATTCACAGGTACAACAGGATCTGGGACCCGGGCTTGCCCAGAGGAGGAACATCTCATAGCTCTCGTCCTCGGCAGAGCCTGATTTCGAAAAGGCACACGTCCGACTCCTTATCCCACACGGAAGGTTGCAGCCCTGAATGTTGTTGCTGGTCTTCACCATCCCCCTGCAGCCTATTCACAGGCACAAGAGGATTCAGGACCCGGGAAGGACCCGTGCTTGCCCAGAGGAGGAACATCTCATGGCTCTCTTCCTCGGCAGGGCCTGTTTCTTAAAAGGCACACGTCCGGCTCCTTGTCCCACACGGAAGGTGGCAGCCCTGAAAGATGTTTCTGGTCTTCACAGTCCCCCTGCAGCCTATTCACAGGCACAACAAGATTCAGGACCCGGGCTTGCCCAGAGGAGGAACATCTCATGGCTCTCTTCCTCGGCAGGGCCTGTTTCTGAAAACGCACACGTCCAGCTCCTTGTCCCACAAGGAAGGTGGCAGACCTGAAAGCTGTTGCTGGTCTTCACCGTCCCCCTGCAGTCTATTCACAGGTACAACAGCATCTGGGACCCGGGCTTGCCCAGAGGAGGAACATCTCATAGCTCTCGTCCTCGGCAGAGCCTTATTTCGAAAAGGCACACGTCCGACTCCTTATCCCACACGGAAGGTTGCAGCCCTGAATGTTGTTGCTGGTCTTCACCATCCCCCTGCAGCCTATTCACAGGCACAAGAGGATTCAGGACCCGGGAAGGACCCGGGCTTGCCCAGAGGAGGAACATCTCATGGCTCTCTTCCTCGGCAGGGCCTGTTTCAAGAAAGGCACACGTCCTGCTCCTTGTCCCAAACGGAAGGTGGCAGCCCTGAATGCTGTTGCTGGTCTTCACCGTCCCCCTGCAGCCTATTCAGAGGCACAACAGGATTCAGGAGCCGGGCTTGCCTAGAGGAGGAACATCTCATGGCTCTCTTCCTCGGCAGGGCCTGTTTCCGAGAAGGCACACGTCCGGCTCCTTGTCCCACACGGAAGGTGGCAGACCTGAAAGCTGTTGCTGGTCTTCACCGTCCCCCCTGCAGTCTATTCACAGGTACAACAGGATCTGGGACCCGGGCTTGCCCAGAGGAGGAACATCTCATGGATCTCGTCCTCGGCAGGGCCTGTTTCCGAGAATGCACACGTCCGGCTCCTTGTCGCACATGGAAGGTGCCAGCCCTGAAAGCTGTTGCTGGTCTTCACCGTCCCCCTGCAGCCTATTCACAGGCACAACAGGATTCAGGGCCAGGGCAGGACCCGGGCTTGCCCAGAGGAGGAACATCTCATGGCTCTCGTCCTCGGCAGAGCCTGATTCCGAAAAGGCACACATCCGGCTCCTTGTCCCACACGGAAGGTGGCAGCCCTGAAAGCTGTTGCTGGTCTTCACCGTCCCCCTGCAGCCTATTCACAGGTACAACAAGATTCAGGACCCGGACTTGCCCCGAGAAGGAACATCTCATGGATCTCGTCCTCGGCATAGCCTGATTCCGAAAAGGCACACGTCCGGCTCCTTGTCCCACACGGAAGGTTGCAGCCCTGAATGCTGTTGCTGGTCTTCACCGTCCCCCTGCAGCCTATTCACAGGCACAAGGGTATTCAGGACCCGGGCTTGCCCAGAGGAGGAACATCTCATGGCTCTCGTCCTCGGCAGAGCCTTATTCCGAAAAGGCACACGTCCGGCTCCTTGTCCCACACGGAAGGTGGCAGCCCTGAATGCTGTTGCTGGTCTTCACCGTCCCCCTGCAGCCTATTCAGAGGCACAACAGGATTCAGGAGCCGGGCTTGCCTAGAGGAGGAACATCTCATGGCTCTCTTCCTCGGCAGGGCCTGTTTCCGAGAAGGCACACGTCAGGCTCCTTGTCCCACACGGAAGGTGGCAGCCCTGAAAGATGTTGCTGGTCTTCACCGTCCCCCTGCAGCGTATTCACAGGCACAACAGGATTTGGGACCCGGGCTTGCCCAGAGGAGGAACATCTCATGGCTCTCGTCCTCGGCAGGGCCTGTTTCCGAGAAGGCACACGTCCAGCCCCTTGTCCCACACGGAAGGTGGCAGCCCTGAAAGCTGTTGCTGGTCTTCACCGTCCCCCTGCAGCCTATTCACAGGCACAACAGGATTTGGGACCCGGGCTTGCCCAGAGGAGGAACATCTCATTGCTCTCGTCCTCGGCATAGCCTGTTTCCCAAAAGGCACACGTCCGGCTCCTTGTCCCATACGGAAAGTTGCAGCCCTGAATGCTGTTGCTGGTCTTCACAGTCCCCCTGCAGCCTATTCACAGGCACAACAAGATTCAGGACCCGGGCTTGCCCAGAGGAGGAACATCTCATGGCTCTCGTCCTCGGCAGGGCCTGTTTCTGAAAACGCACACGTCCGGCTCCTTGTCCCACAAGGAAGGTGGCAGACCTGAAAGCTGTTGCTGGTCTTCACCGTCCCCCTGCAGCCTATTCAGAGGCACAAGGGTATTCAGGACCCGGGCTTGCCCAGAGGAGGAACATCTCATGGCTCTCGTCCTCGGCAGAGCCTTATTCCGAAAAGGCACACGTCCGGCTCCTTGTCCCACACGGAAGGTGGCAGCCCTGAATGCTGTTGCTGGTCTTCACCGTCCCCCTGCAGCCTATTCACAGGCACAACAGGATTCAGGACCCGGGCTTGCCCAGAGGAGGAACATCTCATGGCTCTCGTCCTCGGCAGAGCCTCATTCCGAAAAGGCACACGTCCGGCTCCTTGTCCCAAACGGAAGGTGGCAGCCCTGAAAGCTGTTGCTGGTCTTCACCGTCCCCCTGCAGCCTATTCAGAGGCACAACAGGATTCAGGAGCCGGGCTTGCCCAGAGGAGGAACATCTCATGGCTCTCGTCCTCGGCAGAGCCTCATTCCGAAAAGGCACACGTCCGGCTCCTTGTCCCACACGGAAGGTGGCAGCCCTGAAAGCTGTTGCTGGTCTTCACCGTCCCCCTGCAGCCTATTCACAGGCACAACAGGATTTGGGACCCGGGCTTGCCCAGAGGAGGAACATCTCATGGCTCTCGTCCTCGGCAGGGCCTGTTTCCGAGAAGGCACACGTCCGGCTCCTTGTCCCACACGGAAGGTGGCAGCCCTGAAAGCTGTTGCTGGTCTTCACCGTCCCCCTGCAGTCTATTCACAGGTACAACAGGATCTGGGACCCGGGCTTGCCCAGAGGAGGAACATCTCATGGATCTCGTCCTCGGCAGGGCCTGTTTCCGAGAATGCACACGTCCGGCTCCTTGTCCCACACGGAAGGTGGCAGCCCTGAAAGCTGTTGCTGGTCTTCACCGTCCACCTGCAGCCTATTCACAGGCACAACAGGATTCAGGGCCAGGGCAGGACCCGGGCTTGCCCAGAGGAGGAACATCTCATGGCTCTCGTCCTCGGCAGAGCCTGATTCTTAAAAGGCACACATCCGGCTCCTTGTCCCACACGGAAGGTGGCAGCCCTGAAAGCTGTTGCTGGTCTTCACCGTCCCCCTGCAGCCTATTCACAGGTACAACAGGATTCAGGACCCGGGCTTGCCCAGAGGAGGAACATCTCATGGATCTCGTCCTCGGCAGAGCCTGATTCAGAAAAGGCACACGTCCGACTCCTTATCCCACACGGAAGGTTGCAGCCCTGAATGCTGTTGCTGGTCTTCACCGTCCCCCTGCAGCCTATTCACAGGCACAACAGGATTCAGGACCTGGGCTTACCCAGAGGAGGAACATCTCATGGCTCTCGTCCTCGGCAGGGCCTGTTTCCGAGAATGCACACGTCCGGCTCCTTGTCCCACACGGAAGGTGGCAGCCCTGAAAGATGTTTCTGGTCTTCACCATCCCCCTGCAGCCTATTTACAGGCACAAGGGTATTCAGGACCCGGGCTTGCCCAGAGGAGGAACATCTCATGGCTCTCGTCCTCGGCATAGCCTGTTTCCGAAAAGGCACACGTCCGGCTCCTTGTCCCATACGGAAAGTTGCAGCCCTGAATGCTGTTGCTGGTCTTCACAGTCCCCCTGCAGCCTATTCACAGGCACAACAAGATTCAGGACCCGGGCTTGCCCAGAGGAGGAACATCTCATGGCTCTCGTCCTCGGCAGGGCCTGTTTCTGAAAACGCACACGTCCGGCTCCTTGTCCCACAAGGAAGGTGGCAGACCTGAAAGCTGTTGCTGGTCTTCACCGTCCCCCTGCAGCCTATTCAGAGGCACAAGGGTATTCAGGACCCGGGCTTGCCCAGAGGAGGAACATCTCATGGCTCTCGTCCTCGGCAGAGCCTTATTCCGAAAAGGCACACGTCCGGCTCCTTGTCCCACACGTAAGGTGGCAGCCCTGAATGCTGTTGCTGGTCTTCACCGTCCCCCTGCAGCCTATTCACAGGCACAACAGGATTCAGGACCCGGGCTTGCCCAGAGGAGGAACATCTCATGGCTCTCGTCCTCGGCAGAGCCTCATTCCGAAAAGGCACACGTCCGGCTCCTTGTCCCAAACGGAAGGTGGCAGCCCTGAAAGCTGTTGCTGGTCTTCACCGTCCCCCTGCAGCCTATTCAGAGGCACAACAGGATTCAGGAGCCGGGCTTGCCCAGAGGAGGAACATCTCATGGCTCTCGTCCTCGGCAGAGCCTCATTCCGAAAAGGCACACGTCCGGCTCCTTGTCCCACACGGAAGGTGGCAGCCCTGAAAGCTGTTGCTGGTCTTCACCGTCCCCCTGCAGCCTATTCACAGGCACAACAGGATTTGGGACCCGGGCTTGCCCAGAGGAGGAACATCTCATGGCTCTCGTCCTCGGCAGGGCCTGTTTCCGAGAAGGCACACGTCCGGCTCCTTGTCCCACACGGAAGGTGGCAGCCCTGAAAGCTGTTGCTGGTCTTCACCGTCCCCCTGCAGTCTATTCACAGGTACAACAGGATCTGGGACCCGGGCTTGCCCAGAGGAGGAACATCTCATGGATCTCGTCCTCGGCAGGGCCTGTTTCCGAGAATGCACACGTCCGGCTCCTTGTCCCACACGGAAGGTGGCAGCCCTGAAAGCTGTTGCTGGTCTTCACCGTCCACCTGCAGCCTATTCACAGGCACAACAGGATTCAGGGCCAGGGCAGGACCCGGGCTTGCCCAGAGGAGGAACATCTCATGGCTCTCGTCCTCGGCAGAGCCTGATTCTTAAAAGGCACACATCCGGCTCCTTGTCCCACACGGAAGGTGGCAGCCCTGAAAGCTGTTGCTGGTCTTCACCGTCCCCCTGCAGCCTATTCACAGGTACAACAGGATTCAGGACCCGGGCTTGCCCAGAGGAGGAACATCTCATGGATCTCGTCCTCGGCAGAGCCTGATTCAGAAAAGGCACACGTCCGACTCCTTATCCCACACGGAAGGTTGCAGCCCTGAATGCTGTTGCTGGTCTTCACCGTCCCCCTGCAGCCTATTCACAGGCACAACAGGATTCAGGACCTGGGCTTACCCAGAGGAGGAACATCTCATGGCTCTCGTCCTCGGCAGGGCCTGTTTCCGAGAATGCACACGTCCGGCTCCTTGTCCCACACGGAAGGTGGCAGCCCTGAAAGATGTTTCTGGTCTTCACCATCCCCCTGCAGCCTATTTACAGGCACAAGGGTATTCAGGACCCGGGCTTGCCCAGAGGAGGAACATCTCATGGCTCTCGTCCTCGGCAGAGCCTTATTCCGAAAAGGCACACGTCCGGCTCCTTGTCCCACACGGAAGGTGGCAGCCCTGAATGCTGTTGCTGGTCTTCACCGTCCCCCTGCAGTCTATTCACAGGCACAACAGGATTCAGGAGCCGGGCTTGCCCAGAGGAGGAACATCTCATGGCTCTCGTCGTCGGCAGAGCCTCATTCCGAAAAGGCACACGTCCGGCTCCTTGTCCCACACGGAAGGTGGCAGCCCTGAAAGCTGTTGCTGGTCTTCACCGTCCCCCTGCAGCCTATTCAGAGGCACAACAGGATTCAGGAGCCGGGCTTGGCTAGAGGAGGAACATCTCATGAATCTCTTCCTCGGCAGGGCCTGTTTCCGAGAAGGCACACGTCAGGCTCCTTGTCCCACACGGAAGGTGGCAGCCCTGAAGCTGTTGCTGGTCTTCACCGTCCCCCTGCAGCCTATTCACAGGTAAAACAGGATTTGGGACCCGGGCTTGCCCAGAGGAGGAACATCTCATGGCTCTCGTCCTCCGCAGGGCCTGTTTCCGAGAAGGCACACGTCCAGCCCCTTGTCCCACACGGAAGGTGGCAGCCCTGAAAGCTGTTGCTGGTCTTCACCGTCCCCCTGCAGCCTATTCACAGGCACAACAGGATTTGGGACCCGGGCTTGCCCAGAGGAGGAACATCTCATTGCTCTCGTCCTCGGCATAGCCTGTTTCCGAAAAGGCACACGTCCGGCTCCTTGTCCCACACGGAAAGTTGCAGCCCTGAATGCTGTTGCTGGTCTTCACAGTCCCCCTGCAGCCTATTCACAGGCACAACAAGATTCAGGACCCGGGCTTGCCCAGAGGAGGAACATCTCATGGCTCTCGTCCTCGGCATAGCCTGTTTCTGAAAACGCACACGTCCGGCTCCTTGTCCCACACGGAAGGTGGCAGCCCTGAATGCTGTTGCTGGTCTTCACCGTCCCCCTGCAGCCTATTCACAGGCACAACAGGATTCAGGACCTGGGCTTACCCAGAGGAGGAACATTTCATGGCTCCCGTCCTCGGCAGGGCCTGTTTCTGAGAAGGCACACGTCCGGCTCCTTGTCCCACACTGAAGGTGGCAGCCCGGAAAGCTGTTGCTGGTCTTCACCGTCCCCCTGCAGCCTATTCAGAGGCACAACAGGATTCAGGAGACGGCCTTGCCTAGAGGAGGAACATCTCATGACTCTCTTCCTCGGCAGGGCCTGTTTCCGAGAAGGCACACGTACGGCTCCTTGTCCCACACGGAAGGTGGCAGCCCTGAAAGCTGTTGCTGGTCTTCACCGTCCCCCTGCAGCCTATTCACAGGCACAACAGGATTTGGGACCCGGGCTTGCCCAGAGGAGGAACATCTCATTGCTCTCGTCCTCGGCATAGCCTATTTCCGAAAAGGCACACGTCCGGCTCCTTGTCCCACACGGAAAGTTGCAGCCCTGAATGCTGTTGCTGGTCTTCACAGTCCCCCTGCAGCCTATTCACAGGCACAACAAGATTCAGGACCCGGGCTTGCCCAGAGGAGGAACATCTCATGGCTCTCGTCCTCGGCAGGGCCTGTTTCTGAAAACGCACACGTCCGGCTCCTTGTCCCACAAGGAAGGTGGCAGACCTGAAAGCTGTTGCTGGTCTTCACCGTCCCCCTGCAGCCTATTCAGAGGCACAAGGGTATTCAGGACCCGGGCTTGCCCAGAGGAGGAACATCTCATGGCTCTCGTCCTCGGCAGAGCCTTATTCCGAAAAGGTACACGTCCGGCTCCTTGTCCCACACGGAAGGTGGCAGCCCTGAATGCTGTTGCTGGTCTTCACCGTCCCCCTGCAGCCTATTCACAGGCACAACAGGATTTGGGACCCGGGCTTGCCCAGAGGAGGAACATCTCATGGCTCTCGTCCTCGGCAGGGCCTGTTTCCGAGAAGGCACACGTCCGGCTCCTTGTCCCACACGGAAGGTGGCAGACCTGAAAGCTGTTGCTGGTCTTCACCGTCCACCTGCAGCCTATTCACAGGCACAACAGGATTCAGGGCCAGGGCAGGACCCGGGCTTGCCCAGAGGAGGAACATCTCATGGCTCTCGTCCTCGGCAGAGCCTGATTCTTAAAAGGCACACATCCGGCTCCTTGTCCCACACGGAAGGTGGCAGCCCTGAAAGCTGTTGCTGGTCTTCACCGTCCCCCTGCAGCCTATTCACAGGTACAACAGGATTCAGGACCCGGGCTTGCCCAGAGGAGGAACATCTCATGGATCTCGTCCTCGGCAGAGCCTGATTCAGAAAAGGCACACGTCCGACTCCTTATCCCACACGGAAGGTTGCAGCCCTGAATGCTGTTGCTGGTCTTCACCGTCCCCCTGCAGCCTATTCACAGGCACAACAGGATTCAGGACCTGGGCTTACCCAGAGGAGGAACATTTCATGGCTCTCGTCCTCGGCAGGGCCTGTTTCCGAGAAGGCACACGTCCGGCTCCTTGTCCCACACGGAAGGTGGCAGCCCTGAAAGATGTTTCTGGTCTTCACCATCCCCCTGCAGCCTATTTACAGGCACAAGGGTATTCAGGACCCGGGCTTGCCCAGAGGAGGAACATCTCATGGCTCTCGTCCTCGGCAGAGCCTGATTCCGAAAAGGCACACGTCCGGCTCCTTGTCCCACACGGAAGGTGGCAGCCCTGAATGCTGTTGCTGGTCTTCACCGTCCCCCTGCAGCCTATTCACAGGTAAAACAGGATTCAGGACCCGGGCTTGCCCAGAGGAGGAACATCTCATGGCTCTCGTCCTCGGCAGAGCCTGATTCCGAAAAGGCACACGTCCGGCTCCTTGTCCCACACGGAAGGTGGCAGCCCTGAAAGCTGTTGCTGGTCTTCACCGTCCCCCTGCAGCCTATTCAGAGGCACAACAGGATTCAGGAGCCGGGCTTGCCTAGAGGAGGAACATCTCATGACTCTCTTCCTCGGCAGGGCCTGTTTCCGAGAAGGCACACGTCAGGCTCCTTGTCCCACACGGAAGGTGGCAGCCCTGAAAGCTGTTGCTGGTCTTCACCGTCCCCCTGCAGCCTATTCACAGGCACAACAGGATTTGGGACCCGGGCTTGCCCAGAGGAGGAACATCTCATTGCTCTCGTCCTCGGCATAGCCTATTTCCGAAAAGGCACACGTCCGGCTCCTTGTCCCACACGGAAAGTTGCAGCCCTGAATGCTGTTGCTGGTCTTCACAGTCCCCCTGCAGCCTATTCACAGGCACAACAAGATTCAGGACCCGGGCTTGCCCAGAGGAGGAACATCTCATGGCTCTCGTCCTCGGCAGGGCCTGTTTCTGAAAACGCACACGTCCGGCTCCTTGTCCCACAAGGAAGGTGGCAGACCTGAAAGCTGTTGCTGGTCTTCACCGTCCCCCTGCAGCCTATTCACAGGCACAAGGGTATTCAGGACCCGGGCTTGCCCAGAGGAGGAACATCTCATGGCTCTCGTCCTCGGCAGAGCCTGATTCCGAAAAGGCACACGTCCGGCTCCTTGTCCCACACGGAAGGTGGCAGCCCTGAATGCTGTTGCTGGTCTTCACCGTCCCCCTGCAGCCTATTCACAGGCACAACAGGATTCAGGACCCGGGCTTGCCCAGAGGAGGAACATCTCATGGCTCTCGTCCTCGGCAGAGCCTCATTCCGAAAAGGCACACGTCCGGCTCCTTGTCCCAAACGGAAGGTGGCAGCCCTGAAAGCTGTTGCTGGTCTTCACCGTCCCCCTGCAGCCTATTCAGAGGCACAACAGGATTCAGGAACCGGGCTTGCCCAGAGGAGGAACATCTCATGGCTCTCGTCCTCGGCAGAGCCTCATTCCGAAAAGGCACACGTCCGGCTCCTTGTCCCACACGGAAGGTGGCAGCCCTGAAAGCTGTTGCTGGTCTTCACCGTCCCCCTGCAGCCTATTCACAGGCACAACAGGATTTGGGAACCGGGCTTGCCCAGAGGAGGAACATCTCATGGCTCTCGTCCTCGGCAGGGCCTGTTTCCGAGAAGGCACACGTCCGGCTCCTTGTCCCACACGGAAGGTGGCAGCCCTGAAAGCTGTTGCTGGTCTTCACCGTCCCCCTGCAGTCTATTCACAGGTACAACAGGATCTGGGACCCGGGCTTGCCCAGAGGAGGAACATCTCATGGATCTCGTCCTCGGCAGGGCCTTTTTCCGAGAAAGCACACGTCCGGCTCCTTGTCCCACACGGAAGGTGGCAGACCTGAAAGCTGTTGCTGGTCTTCACCGTCCACCTGGAGCCTATTCACAGGCACAACAGGATTCAGGGCCAGGGCAGGACCCGGGCTTGCCCAGAGGAGGAACATCTCATGGCTCTCGTCCTCGGCAGAGCCTGATTCTTAAAAGGCACACATCCGGCTCCTTGTCCCACACGGAAGGTGGCAGCCCTGAAAGCTGTTGCTGGTCTTCACCGTCCCCCTGCAGCCTATTCACAGGTACAACAGGATTCAGGACCCGGGCTTGCCCAGAGGAGGAACATCTCATGGATCTCGTCCTCGGCAGAGCCTGATTCAGAAAAGGCACACGTCCGACTCCTTATCCCACACGGAAGGTTGCAGCCCTGAATGCTGTTGCTGGTCTTCACCGTCCCCCTGCAGCCTATTCACAGGCACAACAGGATTCAGGACCTGGGCTTACCCAGAGGAGGAACATTTCATGGCTCTCGTCCTCGGCAGGGCCTGTTTCCGAGAAGGCACACGTCCGGCTCCTTGTCCCACACGGAAGGTGGCAGCCCTGAAAGATGTTTCTGGTCTTCACCATCCCCCTGCAGCCTATTTACAGGCACAAGGGTATTCAGGACCCGGGCTTGCCCAGAGGAGGAACATCTCATGGCTCTCGTCCTCGGCAGAGCCTGATTCCGAAAAGGCACACGTCCGGCTCCTTGTCCCACACGGAAGGTGGCAGCCCTGAATGCTGTTGCTGGTCTTCACCGTCCCCCTGCAGCCTATTCACAGGTAAAACAGGATTCAGGACCCGGGCTTGCCCAGAGGAGGAACATCTCATGGCTCTCGTCCTCGGCAGAGCCTGATTCCGAAAAGGCACACGTCCGGCTCCTTGTCCCACACGGAAGGTGGCAGCCCTGAAAGCTGTTGCTGGTCTTCACCGTCCCCCTGCAGCCTATTCAGAGGCACAACAGGATTCAGGAGCCGGGCTTGCCTAGAGGAGGAACATCTCATGACTCTCTTCCTCGGCAGGGCCTGTTTCCGAGAAGGCACACGTCAGGCTCCTTGTCCCACACGGAAGGTGGCAGCCCTGAAAGCTGTTGCTGGTCTTCACCGTCCCCCTGCAGCCTATTCACAGGCACAACAGGATTTGGGACCCGGGCTTGCCCAGAGGAGGAACATCTCATTGCTCTCGTCCTCGGCATAGCCTATTTCCGAAAAGGCACACGTCCGGCTCCTTGTCCCACACGGAAAGTTGCAGCCCTGAATGCTGTTGCTGGTCTTCACAGTCCCCCTGCAGCCTATTCACAGGCACAACAAGATTCAGGACCCGGGCTTGCCCAGAGGAGGAACATCTCATGGCTCTCGTCCTCGGCAGGGCCTGTTTCTGAAAACGCACACGTCCGGCTCCTTGTCCCACAAGGAAGGTGGCAGACCTGAAAGCTGTTGCTGGTCTTCACCGTCCCCCTGCAGCCTATTCAGAGGCACAAGGGTATTCAGGACCCGGGCTTGCCCAGAGGAGGAACATCTCATGGCTCTCGTCCTCGGCAGAGCCTGATTCCGAAAAGGCACACGTCCGGCTCCTTGTCCCACACGGAAGGTGGCAGCCCTGAATGCTGTTGCTGGTCTTCACCGTCCCCCTGCAGCCTATTCACAGGCACAACAGGATTCAGGACCCGGGCTTGCCCAGAGGAGGAACATCTCATGGCTCTCGTCCTCGGCAGAGCCTCATTCCGAAAAGGCACACGTCCGGCTCCTTGTCCCAAACGGAAGGTGGCAGCCCTGAAAGCTGTTGCTGGTCTTCACCGTCCCCCTGCAGCCTATTCAGAGGCACAACAGGATTCAGGAACCGGGCTTGCCCAGAGGAGGAACATCTCATGGCTCTCGTCCTCGGCAGAGCCTCATTCCGAAAAGGCACACGTCCGGCTCCTTGTCCCACACGGAAGGTGGC
Organism: Astur gentilis; assembly: GCF_929443795.1. NCBI lineage: Eukaryota > Metazoa > Chordata > Aves > Accipitriformes > Accipitridae > Astur > Astur gentilis. The sequence goes on from NC_064914.1 coordinate 6,403,877, forward strand.
AGCCCTGAAAGCTGTTGCTGGTCTTCACCGTCCCCCTGCAGCCTATTCACAGGCACAACAGGATTTGGGACCCGGGCTTGCCCAGAGGAGGAACATCTCATGGCTCTCGTCCTCGGCAGGGCCTGTTTCCGAGAAGGCACACGTCCGGCTCCTTGTCCCACACGGAAGGTGGCAGCCCTGAAAGCTGTTGCTGGTCTTCACCGTCCCCCTGCAGTCTATTCACAGGTACAACAGGATCTGGGACCCGGGCTTGCCCAGAGGAGGAACATCTCATGGATCTTGTCCTCGGCAGGGCCTGTTTCCGAGAATGCACACGTCCGGCTCCTTGTCCCACACGGAAGGTGGCAGCCCTGAAAGCTGTTGCTGGTCTTCACCGTCCACCTGCAGCCTATTCACAGGCACAACAGGATTCAGGGCCAGGGCAGGACCCGGGCTTGCCCAGAGGAGGAACATCTCATGGCTCTCGTCCTCGGCAGAGCCTGATTCTTAAAAGGCACACATCCGGCTCCTTGTCCCACACGGAAGGTGGCAGCCCTGAAAGCTGTTGCTGGTCTTTACCGTCCCCCTGCAGCCTATTCACAGGTACAACAGGATTCAGGACCCGGGCTTGCCCAGAGGAGGAACATCTCATGGATCTCGTCCTCGGCAGAGCCTGATTTCGAAAAGGCACACGTCCGACTCCTTATCCCACACGGAAGGTTGCAGCCCTGAATGCTGTTGCTGGTCTTCACCGTCCCCCTGCAGCCTATTCACAGGCACAACAGGATTCAGGACCCGGGCTTGCCCAGAGGAGGAACATCTCATGGCTCTCGTCCTCGGCAGGGCCTTTTTCCGAGAAGGCACACGTCCGGCTCCTTGTCCCACACGGAAGGTGGCAGCCCTGAAAGATGTTTCTGGTCTTCACCATCCCCCTGCAGCCTATTTACAGGCACAAGGGTATTCAGGACCCGGGCTTGCCCAGAGGAGGAACATCTCATGGCTCTCGTCCTCGGCAGAGCCTGATTCCGAAAAGGCACACGTCCGGCTCCTTGTCCCACACGGAAGGTGGCAGCCCTGAATGCTGTTGCTGGTCTTCACCGTCCCCCTGCAGTCTATTCACAGGCACAACAGGATTCAGGACCCGAGCTTGCCCAGAGGAGGAACATCTCATGGCTCTCGTCGTCGGCAGAGCCTCATTCCGAAAAGGCACAAGTCCGGCTCCTTGTCCCACACGGAAGGTGGCAGCCCTGAAAGCTGTTGCTGGTCTTCACCGTCCCCCTGCAGCCTATTCAGAGGCACAACAGGATTCAGGAGCCGGGCTTGCCTAGAGGAGGAACATCTCATGACTCTCTTCCTCGGCAGGGCCTGTTTCCGAGAAGGCACATGTCAGGCTCCTTGTCCCACACGGAAGGTGGCAGCCCTGAAAGCTGTTGCTGGTCTTCACCGTCCCCCTGCAGCCTATTCACAGGCACAACAGGATTTGGGACCCGGGCTTGCCCAGAGGAGGAACATCTCATGGCTCTCGTCCTCGGCAGGGCCTGTTTCCGAGAAGGCACACGACCAGCCCCTTGTCCCACACGGAAGGTGGCAGCCCTGAAAGCTGTTGCTGGTCTTCACCGTCCCCCTGCAGCCTATTCAGAGGCACAACAGGATTTGGGACCCGGGCTTGCCCAGAGGAGGAACATCTCATTGCTCTCGTCCTCGGCATAGCCTGTTTCCGAAAAGGCACACGTCCGGCTCCTTGTCCCACACGGAACGTTGCAGCCCTGAATGCTGTTGCTGGTCTTCACAGTCCCCCTGCAGCCTATTCACAGGCACAACAAGATTCAGGACCCGGGCTTGCCCAGAGGAGGAACATCTCATGGCTCTCCTCCTCGGCATAGCCTGTTTCTGAAAACGCACACGTCCGGCTCCTTGTCCCACACGGAAGGTGGCAGCCCTGAATGCTGTTGCTGGTCTTCACCGTCCCCCTGCAGTCTATTCACAGGCACAAGGGTATTCAGGACCCGGGCTTGCCCAGAGGAGGAACATCTCATGGCTCTCGTCCTCGGCAGAGCCTCATTCCGAAAAGGCACACGTCCGGCTCCTTGTCCCAAACGGAAGGTGGCAGCCCTGAAAGCTGTTGCTGGTCTTCACCGTCCCCCTGCAGCCTATTCAGAGGCACAACAGGATTCAGGAGCCGGGCTTGCCTAGAGGAGGAACATCTCATGGCTCTCTTCCTCGGCAGGGCCTGTTTCCAAGAAGGCACACGTCCGGCTCCTTGTCCCACACGGAAGGTGGCAGCCCTGAAAGCTGTTGCTGGTCTTCACCGTCCCCCTGCAGCCTATTCACAGGCACAACAGGATTTGGGACCCGGGCTTGCCCAGAGGAGGAACATCTCATGGCTCTCGTCCTCGGCAGGGCCTGTTTCCGAGAAGGCACACGTCCGGCTCCTTGTCCCACACGGAAGGTGGCAGACCTGAAAGCTGTTGCTGGTCTTCACCATCCCCCTGCAGTCTATTCACAGGTACAACAGGATCTGGGACCCGGGATTGCCCAGAGGAGGAACATCTCATGGATCTCGTCCTCGGCAGGGCCTGTTTCCGAGAATGCACACGTCTGGCTCCTTGTCCCACACGGAAGGTGGCAGCCCTGAAAGCTCTTGCTGGTCTACACCGTCCCCCTGCAGCCTATTCACAGGCACAACAGGATTCAGGGCCAGGGCAGGACCCGGGCTTGCCCAGAGGAGGAACATCTCATGGCTCTCGTCCTCGGCAGAGCCTGATTCCGAAAAGGCACACATCCGGGTCCTTGTCCCACACGGAAGGTGGCAGCAATGAAAGCTGTTGCTGGTCTTCACCGTCCCCCTGCAGCCTATTCACAGGTACAACAGGATTCAAGACCTGGGCTTGCCCAGAGGAGGAACATCTCATGGATCTCGTCCTCGGCAGAGCCTGATTCCGAAAAGGCACACGTCCGACTCCTTATCCCACACGGAAGGTTGCAGCCCTGAATGCTGTTGCTGGTCTTCACAGTCCCCCTGCAGCCTATTCACAGGCACAACAGGATTCAGGACCTGGGCTTACCCAGAGGAGGAACATCTCATGGCTCTCGTCCTCGGCAGGGCCTGTTTCCGAGAAGGCACACATCCGGCTCCTTGTCCCACACGGAAGGTGGCAGCCCTGAAAGATGTTTCTGGTCTTCACCATCCCCCTGCAGCCTATTTACAGGCACAAGGGTATTCAGGACCCGGGCTTGCCCAGAGGAGGAACATCTCATGGCTCTCGTCCTCGGCAGAGCCTGATTCCGATAAGGCACACGTCCGGCTCCTTGTCCCACACGGAAGGTGGCAGCCCTGAATGCTGTTGCTGGTCTTCACCGTCCCCCTGCAGTCTATTCACAGGCACAACAGGATTCAGGACCCGGGCTTGCCCAGAGGAGGAACATCTCATGGCTCTCGTCCTCGGCAGAGCCTCATTCCGAAAAGGCACACGTCCGGCTCCTTGTCCCACACGGAAGGTGGCAGCCCTGAAAGCTGTTGCTGGTCTTCACCGTCCCCCTGCAGCCTATTCACAGGCACAACAGGATTCACGAGCCGGGTTTGCCCAGAGGAGCAACATCTCATGGCTCTCGTCATCGGCAGAGCCTGTTTCCGAAAAGGCGCACGTCCGGCTCCTTGTCCCACACGGAAAGTGGCAGCCTGGAAAGCTGTTTCTGGTCTTCAACATCCCCCTGCGGCCTATTCACAGGCACAAGAGGATTTGGGACCTGGGCTTGCCCAGAGGAGGAACATCTCATGGCTCTCGTCCTCGGCAGGGCCCGTTTCCGAGAAGGCACACGTCCGGCTCCTTGTCCCAAACGGAAGGTGGCAGCCCGGAAAGCTGTTGCTGGTCTTCACCATCCCCCTGCAGCCTATTCACAGGCACAACAGGATCTGGGACCCGGGCTTGCCCAGAGGAGGAACATCTCATTGCTCTCGTCCTCGGCATAGCCTATTTCCGAAAAGGCACACGTCCGGCTCCTTGTCCCACACGGAAAGTTGCAGCCCTGAATGCTGTTGCTGGTCTTCACAGTCCCCCTGCAGCCTATTCACAGGCACAACAAGATTCAGGACCCGGGCTTGCCCAGAGGAGGAACATCTCATGGCTCTCGTCCTCGGCAGGGCCTGTTTCTGAAAACGCACACGTCCGGCTCCTTGTCCCACAAGGAAGGTGGCAGACCTGAAAGCTGTTGCTGGTCTTCACCGTCCCCCTGCAGCCTATTCAGAGGCACAAGGGTATACAGGACCCGGGCTTGCCCAGAGGAGGAACATCTCATGGCTCTCGTCCTCGGCAGAGCCTGATTCCGAAAAGGCACACGTCCGGCTCCTTGTCCCACACGGAAGGTGGCAGCCCTGAATGCTGTTGCTGGTCTTCACCGTCCCCCTGCAGCCTATTCACAGGCACAACAGGATTCAGGACCCGGGCTTGCCCAGAGGAGGAACATCTCATGGCTCTCGTCCTCGGCAGAGCCTCATTCCGAAAAGGCACACGTCCGGCTCCTTGTCCCAAACGGAAGGTGGCAGCCCTGAAAGCTGTTGCTGGTCTTCACCGTCCCCCTGCAGCCTATTCAGAGGCACAACAGGATTCAGGAACCGGGCTTGCCCAGAGGAGGAACATCTCATGGCTCTCGTCCTCGGCAGAGCCTCATTCCGAAAAGGCACACGTCCGGCTCCTTGTCCCACACGGAAGGTGGCAGCCCTGAAAGCTGTTGCTGGTCTTCACCGTCCCCCTGCAGCCTATTCACAGGCACAACAGGATTTGGGACCCGGGCTTGCCCAGAGGAGGAACATCTCATGGCTCTCGTCCTCGGCAGGGCCTGTTTCCGAGAAGGCACACGTCCGGCTCCTTGTCCCACACGGAAGGTGGCAGCCCTGAAAGCTGTTGCTGGTCTTCACCGTCCCCCTGCAGTCTATTCACAGGTACAACAGGATCTGGGACCCGGGCTTGCCCAGAGGAGGAACATCTCATGGATCTTGTCCTCGGCAGGGCCTGTTTCCGAGAATGCACACGTCCGGCTCCTTGTCCCACACGGAAGGTGGCAGCCCTGAAAGCTGTTGCTGGTCTTCACCGTCCACCTGCAGCCTATTCACAGGCACAACAGGATTCAGGGCCAGGGCAGGACCCGGGCTTGCCCAGAGGAGGAACATCTCATGGCTCTCGTCCTCGGCAGAGCCTGATTCTTAAAAGGCACACATCCGGCTCCTTGTCCCACACGGAAGGTGGCAGCCCTGAAAGCTGTTGCTGGTCTTTACCGTCCCCCTGCAGCCTATTCACAGGTACAACAGGATTCAGGACCCGGGCTTGCCCAGAGGAGGAACATCTCATGGATCTCGTCCTCGGCAGAGCCTGATTCAGAAAAGGCACACGTCCGACTCCTTATCCCACACGGAAGGTTGCAGCCCTGAATGCTGTTGCTGGTCTTCACCGTCCCCCTGCAGCCTATTCACAGGCACAACAGGATTCAGGACCCGGGCTTACCCAGAGGAGGAACATCTCATGGCTCTCGTCCTCGGCAGGGCCTTTTTCCGAGAAGGCACACGTCCGGCTCCTTGTCCCACACGGAAGGTGGCAGCCCTGAAAGATGTTTCTGGTCTTCACCATCCCCCTGCAGCCTATTTACAGGCACAAGGGTATTCAGGACCCGGGCTTGCCCAGAGGAGGAACATCTCATGGCTCTCGTCCTCGGCAGAGCCTGATTCCGAAAAGGCACACGTCCGGCTCCTTGTCCCACACGGAAGGTGGCAGCCCTGAATGCTGTTGCTGGTCTTCACCGTCCCCCTGCAGTCTATTCACAGGCACAACAGGATTCAGGACCCGAGCTTGCCCAGAGGAGGAACATCTCATGGCTCTCGTCGTCGGCAGAGCCTCATTCCGAAAAGGCACAAGTCCGGCTCCTTGTCCCACACGGAAGGTGGCAGCCCTGAAAGCTGTTGCTGGTCTTCACCGTCCCCCTGCAGCCTATTCAGAGGCACAACAGGATTCAGGAGCCGGGCTTGCCTAGAGGAGGAACATCTCATGACTCTCTTCCTCGGCAGGGCCTGTTTCCGAGAAGGCACATGTCAGGCTCCTTGTCCCACACGGAAGGTGGCAGCCCTGAAAGCTGTTGCTGGTCTTCACCGTCCCCCTGCAGCCTATTCACAGGCACAACAGGATTTGGGACCCGGGCTTGCCCAGAGGAGGAACATCTCATGGCTCTCGTCCTCGGCAGGGCCTGTTTCCGAGAAGGCACACGACCAGCCCCTTGTCCCACACGGAAGGTGGCAGCCCTGAAAGCTGTTGCTGGTCTTCACCGTCCCCCTGCAGCCTATTCAGAGGCACAACAGGATTTGGGACCCGGGCTTGCCCAGAGGAGGAACATCTCATTGCTCTCGTCCTCGGCATAGCCTGTTTCCGAAAAGGCACACGTCCGGCTCCTTGTCCCACACGGAACGTTGCAGCCCTGAATGCTGTTGCTGGTCTTCACAGTCCCCCTGCAGCCTATTCACAGGCACAACAAGATTCAGGACCCGGGCTTGCCCAGAGGAGGAACATCTCATGGCTCTCCTCCTCGGCATAGCCTGTTTCTGAAAACGCACACGTCCGGCTCCTTGTCCCACACGGAAGGTGGCAGCCCTGAATGCTGTTGCTGGTCTTCACCGTCCCCCTGCAGTCTATTCACAGGCACAAGGGTATTCAGGACCCGGGCTTGCCCAGAGGAGGAACATCTCATGGCTCTCGTCCTCGGCAGAGCCTCATTCCGAAAAGGCACACGTCCGGCTCCTTGTCCCAAACGGAAGGTGGCAGCCCTGAAAGCTGTTGCTGGTCTTCACCGTCCCCCTGCAGCCTATTCAGAGGCACAACAGGATTCAGGAGCCGGGCTTGCCTAGAGGAGGAACATCTCATGGCTCTCTTCCTCGGCAGGGCCTGTTTCCAAGAAGGCACACGTCCGGCTCCTTGTCCCACACGGAAGGTGGCAGCCCTGAAAGCTGTTGCTGGTCTTCACCGTCCCCCTGCAGCCTATTCACAGGCACAACAGGATTTGGGACCCGGGCTTGCCCAGAGGAGGAACATCTCATGGCTCTCGTCCTCGGCAGGGCCTGTTTCCGAGAAGGCACACGTCCGGCTCCTTGTCCCACACGGAAGGTGGCAGACCTGAAAGCTGTTGCTGGTCTTCACCATCCCCCTGCAGTCTATTCACAGGTACAACAGGATCTGGGACCCGGGATTGCCCAGAGGAGGAACATCTCATGGATCTCGTCCTCGGCAGGGCCTGTTTCCGAGAATGCACACGTCTGGCTCCTTGTCCCACACGGAAGGTGGCAGCCCTGAAAGCTCTTGCTGGTCTACACCGTCCCCCTGCAGCCTATTCACAGGCACAACAGGATTCAGGGCCAGGGCAGGACCCGGGCTTGCCCAGAGGAGGAACATCTCATGGCTCTCGTCCTCGGCAGAGCCTGATTCCGAAAAGGCACACATCCGGGTCCTTGTCCCACACGGAAGGTGGCAGCAATGAAAGCTGTTGCTGGTCTTCACCGTCCCCCTGCAGCCTATTCACAGGTACAACAGGATTCAAGACCTGGGCTTGCCCAGAGGAGGAACATCTCATGGATCTCGTCCTCGGCAGAGCCTGATTCCGAAAAGGCACACGTCCGACTCCTTATCCCACACGGAAGGTTGCAGCCCTGAATGCTGTTGCTGGTCTTCACAGTCCCCCTGCAGCCTATTCACAGGCACAACAGGATTCAGGACCTGGGCTTACCCAGAGGAGGAACATCTCATGGCTCTCGTCCTCGGCAGGGCCTGTTTCCGAGAAGGCACACATCCGGCTCCTTGTCCCACACGGAAGGTGGCAGCCCTGAAAGATGTTTCTGGTCTTCACCATCCCCCTGCAGCCTATTCACAGGCACAAGGGTATTCAGGACCCGGGCTTGCCCAGAGGAGGAACATCTCATGGCTCTCGTCCTCGGCAGAGCCTGATTCCGATAAGGCACACGTCCGGCTCCTTGTCCCACACGGAAGGTGGCAGCCCTGAATGCTGTTGCTGGTCTTCACCGTCCCCCTGCAGTCTATTCACAGGCACAACAGGATTCAGGACCCGGGCTTGCCCAGAGGAGGAACATCTCATGGCTCTCGTCCTCGGCAGAGCCTCATTCCGAAAAGGCACACGTCCGGCTCCTTGTCCCACACGGAAGGTGGCAGCCCTGAAAGCTGTTGCTGGTCTTCACCGTCCCCCTGCAGCCTATTCACAGGCACAACAGGATTCACGAGCCGGGTTTGCCCAGAGGAGCAACATCTCATGGCTCTCGTCATCGGCAGAGCCTGTTTCCGAAAAGGCGCACGTCCGGCTCCTTGTCCCACACGGAAAGTGGCAGCCTGGAAAGCTGTTTCTGGTCTTCAACATCCCCCTGCGGCCTATTCACAGGCACAAGAGGATTTGGGACCTGGGCTTGCCCAGAGGAGGAACATCTCATGGCTCTCGTCCTCGGCAGGGCCCGTTTCCGAGAAGGCACACGTCCGGCTCCTTGTCCCAAACGGAAGGTGGCAGCCCGGAAAGCTGTTGCTGGTCTTCACCATCCCCCTGCAGCCTATTCACAGGCACAACAGGATCTGGGACCCGGGCTTGCCCAGAGGAGGAACATCTCATGGCTCTCGTCCTCGGCAGAGCCAGTTTCCGAAAAGGCGCACTCACGGCTCCTTGTCCCACACGGAATGTGGCAGCCAGGAAAGCTGTTGCTGGTCTTCACCATCCCCCTGCAGCCTATTCACAGGCACAAGAGGATTCAGGACCCGGGCAGGACCTGGGTTTGCCCACAGGAGGAACATCTCATGGCTCTCGTCCTCGGCAGGGCCTGATTCCGAAAAGGCACATGTCCGGCTCCTTGTCCCACACGGAAGGTGGCAGCCCTGAAAGCTGTTGCTGGTCTTCACCGTCCCCCTGCAGCCTATTCACAGGCACAACAGGATTCAGGACCCGGGCTTGCCCAGAGGAGGAACATCTCATGGCTCTCTTCCTCGGCAGGGTCTGTTTCCAGAAAGGCACACGTACGGCTCCTTGTCCCAAACGGAAGGTGGCAGCCCTGAAAGCTGTTGCTGGTCTTCACCGTCCCCCTGCAGCCTATTCAGAGGCACAACAGGATTCAGGAGCCGGGCCTGCCTAGAGGAGGAACATCTCATGGATCTCGTCCTCCGCAGGGCCTGTTTCCGAGAAGGCACACGTCCGGCTCCTTGTCCCACACGGAAGGTGGCAGCCCTGAAAGCTGTTGCTGGTCTTCACCGTCCCCCTGCAGCCTATTCACAGGCACAACAGGATTCAGGACCCGGGCTTGCCCAGAGGAGGAACATCTCATGGCTCTCGTCCTCGGCAGAGCCTCATTCCGAAAAGGCACACGTCCAGCTCCTTGTCCCACACGGAAGGTGGCAGCCCTGAAAGCTGTTGCTGGTCTTCACCGTCCCCCTGCAGCCTATTCAGAGGCACAGCAGGATTCAGGAGCCGGGCTTGCCCAGAGGAGGAACATCTCATGGCTCTCGTCCTCGGCAGGGCCTGTTTCCGAGAAGGCACACGTCCGGCTCCTTGTCCCACACGGAAGGTGGCAGACCTGAAAGCTGTTGCTGGTCTTCACCATCCCCCTGCAGTCTATTCACAGGTACAACAGGATCTGGGACCCGGGCTTGCCCAGAGGAGGAACATCTCATAGCTCTCGTCCTCGGCAGAGCCTGATTTCGAAAAGGCACACGTCCGACTCCTTATCCCACACGGAAGGTTGCAGCCCTGAATGTTGTTGCTGGTCTTCACCATCCCCCTGCAGCCTATTCACAGGCACAAGAGGATTCAGGACCCGGGAAGGACCCGTGCTTGCCCAGAGGAGGAACATCTCATGGCTCTCGTCCTCGGCATAGCCTGTTTCTGAAAACGCACACGTCCGGCTCCTTGTCCCACACGGAAGGTGGCAGCCCTGAATGCTGTTGCTGGTCTTCACCGTCCCCTTGCAGTCTATTCACAGGCACAACAGGATTCAGGACCCGGGCTTGCCCAGAGGAGGAACATCTCATGGCTCTCGTCCTCGGCAGAGCCTCATTCCGAAAAGGCACACGTCCGGCTCCTTGTCCCAAACGGAAGGTGGCAGCCCTGAAAGCTGTTGCTGGTCTTCACCGTCCCCCTGCAGCCTATTCAGAGGCACAACAGGATTCAGGAGCCGGGCTTGCCTAGAGGAGGAACATCTCATGGCTCTCTTCCTCGGCAGGGCCTGTTTCCAAGAAGGCACACGTCCGGCTCCTTGTCCCACACGGAAGGTGGCAGCCCTGAAAGCTGTTGCTGGTCTTCACCGTCCCCCTGCAGCCTATTCACAGGCACAACAGGATTTGGGACCCGGGCTTGCCCAGAGGAGGAACATCTCATGGCTCTCGTCCTCGGCAGGGCCTGTTTCCGAGAAGGCACACGTCCGGCTCCTTGTCCCACACGGAAGGTGGCAGACCTGAAAGCTGTTGCTGGTCTTCACCATCCCCCTGCAGTCTATTCACAGGTACAACAGGATCTGGGACCCGGGCTTGCCCAGAGGAGGAACATCTCATGGCTCTCGTCCTCGGCAGGGCCTGATTCTTAAAAGGCACACATCCGGCTCCTTGTCCCACACGGAAGGTGGCAGCCCTGAAAGCTCTTGCTGGTCTACACCGTCCCCCTGCAGCCTATTCACAGGCACAACAGGATTCAGGGCCAGGGCAGGACCCGGGCTTGCCCAGAGGAGGAACATCTCATGGCTCTCGTCCTCGGCAGAGCCTGATTCCGAAAAGGCACACATCCGGGTCCTTGTCCCACACGGAAGGTGGCAGCAATGAAAGCTGTTGCTGGTCTTCACCGTCCCCCTGCAGCCTATTCACAGGTACAACAGGATTCAGGACCTGGGCTTGCCCAGAGGAGGAACATCTCATGGATATCGTCCTCGGCAGAGCCTGATTCCGAAAAGGCACACGTCCGACTCCTTATCCCACACGGAAGGTTGCAGCCCTGAATGCTGTTGCTGGTCTTCACCGTCGCCCTGCAGCCTATTCACAGGCACAACAGGATTCAGGACCTGGGCTTACCCAGAGGAGGAACATCTCATGGCTCTCGTCCTCGGCAGGGCCTGTTTCCGAGAAGGCACACATCCGGCTCCTTGTCCCACACGGAAGGTGGCAGCCCTGAAAGATGTTTCTGGTCTTCACCATCCCCCTGCAGCCTATTTACAGGCACAAGGGTATTCAGGACCCGGGCTTGCCCAGAGGAGGAACATCTCATGGCTCTCGTCCTCGGCAGAGCCTGATTCCGAAAAGGCACACGTCCGGCTCCTTGTCCCACACGGAAGGTGGCAGCCCTGAATGCTGTTGCTGGTCTTCACCGTCCCCCTGCAGTCTATTCACAGGCACAACAGGATTCAGGACCCGGGCTTGCCCAGAGGAGGAACATCTCATGGCTCTCGTCCTCGGCAGAGCCTCATTCCGAAAAGGCACACGTCCGGCTCCTTGTCCCACACGGAAGGTGGCAGCCCTGAAAGCTGTTGCTGGTCTTCACCGTCCCCCTGCAGCCTATTCAGAGGCACAACAGGATTCAGGAGCCGGGCTTGCCTAGAGGAGGAACATCTCATGACTCTCTTCCTCGGCAGGGCCTGTTTCCGAGAAGGCACAAGTCCGGCTCCTTGTCCCACACGGAAGGTGGCAGCCCTGAAAGCTGTTGCTGGTCTTCACCGTCCCCCTGCAGCCTATTCACAGGCACAACAGGATTTGGGACCCGGGCTTGCCCAGAGGAGGAACATCTCATTGCTCTCGTCCTCGGCATAGCCTGTTTCCGAAAAGGCACACGTCCGGCTCCTTGTCCCACACGGAAGGTGGCAGCCCTGAAAGCTGTTGCTGGTCTTCACCGTCCCCCTGCAGCCTATTCACAGGCACAACAGGATTCACGAGCCGGGTTTGCCCAGAGGAGCAACATCTCATGGCTCTCGTCATCGGCAGAGCCTGTTTCCGAAAAGGCGCACGTCCGGCTCCTTGTCCCACACGGAAAGTGGCAGCCTGGAAAGCTGTTTCTGGTCTTCAACATCCCCCTGCGGCCTATTCACAGGCACAAGAGGATTTGGGACCTGGGCTTGCCCAGAGGAGGAACATCTCATGGCTCTCGTCCTCGGCAGGGCCCGTTTCCGAGAAGGCACACGTCCGGCTCCTTGTCCCAAACGGAAGGTGGCAGCCCGGAAAGCTGTTGCTGGTCTTCACCATCCCCCTGCAGCCTATTCACAGGCACAACAGGATCTGGGACCCGGGCTTGCCCAGAGGAGGAACATCTCATGGCTCTCGTCCTCGGCAGAGCCAGTTTCCGAAAAGGCGCACTCACGGCTCCTTGTCCCACACGGAATGTGGCAGCCCGGAAAGCTGTTGCTGGTCTTCACCATCCCCCTGCAGCCTATTCACAGGCACAAGAGGATTCAGGACCCGGGCAGGACCTGGGTTTGCCCACAGGAGGAACATCTCATGGCTCTCGTCCTCGGCAGGGCCTGTTTCTTAAAAGGCACATGTCCGGCTCCTTGTCCCACACGGAAGGTGGCAGCCCTGAAAGCTGTTGCTGGTCTTCACCGTCCCCCTGCAGCCTATTCACAGGCACAACAGGATTCAGGACCCGGGCTTGCCCAGAGGAGGAACATCTCATGGCTCTCTTCCTCGGCAGGGTCTGTTTCCAGAAAGGCACACGTACGGCTCCTTGTCCCAAATGGAAGGTGGCAGCCCTGAAAGCTGTTGCTGGTCTTCACCGTCCCCCTGCAGCCTATTCAGAGGCACTACAGGATTCAGGAGCCGGGCCTGCCTAGAGGAGGAACATCTCATGGATCTCGTCCTCCGCAGGGCCTGTTTCCGAGAAGGCACACGTCCGGCTCCTTGTCCCACACGGAAGGTGGCAGCCCTGAAAGCTGTTGCTGGTCTTCACCGTCCCCCTGCAGCCTATTCACAGGCACAACAGGATTCAGGACCCGGGCTTGCCCAGAGGAGGAACATCTCATGGCTCTCGTCCTCGGCAGAGCCTCATTCCGAAAAGGCACACGTCCAGCTCCTTGTCCCACACGGAAGGTGGCAGCCCTGAAAGCTGTTGCTGGTCTTCACCGTCCCCCTGCAGCCTATTCAGAGGCACAGCAGGATTCAGGAGCCGGGCTTGCCCAGAGGAGGAACATCTCATGGCTCTCGTCCTCGGCAGGGCCTGTTTCCGAGAAGGCACACGTCCGGCTCCTTGTCCCACACGGAAGGTGGCAGACCTGAAAGCTGTTGCTGGTCTTCACCATCCCCCTGCAGTCTATTCACAGGTACAACAGGATCTGGGACCCGGGCTTGCCCAGAGGAGGAACATCTCATAGCTCTCGTCCTCGGCAGAGCCTGATTCCAAAAAGGCACACGTCCGACTCCTTATCCCACACGGAAGGTTGCAGCCCTGAATGTTGTTGCTGGTCTTCACCATCCCCCTGCAGCCTATTCACAGGCACAAGAGGATTCAGGACCCGGGAAGGACCCATGCTTGCCCAGAGGAGGAACATCTCATGGCTCTCGTCCTCGGCATAGCCTGTTTCTGAAAACGCACACGTCCGGCTCCTTGTCCCACACGGAAGGTGGCAGCCCTGAATGCTGTTGCTGGTCTTCACCGTCCCCCTGCAGCCTATTCACAGGCACAACAGGATTCAGGACCCGGGCTTGCCCAGAGGAGGAACATCTCATGGCTCTCGTCCTCGGCAGAGCCTCATTCCGAAAAGGCACACGTCCGGCTCCTTGTCCCAAACGGAAGGTGGCAGCCCTGAAAGCTGTTGCTGGTCTTCACCGTCCCCCTGCAGCCTATTCAGAGGCACAACAGGATTCAGGAGCCGGGCTTGCCTAGAGGAGGAACATCTCATGGCTCTCTTCCTCGGCAGGGCCTGTTTCCAAGAAGGCACACGTCCGGCTCCTTGTCCCACACGGAAGGTGGCAGCCCTGAAAGCTGTTGCTGGTCTTCACCGTCCCCCTGCAGCCTATTCACAGGCACAACAGGATTTGGGACCCGGGCTTGCCCAGAGGAGGAACATCTCATGGCTCTCGTCCTCGGCAGGGCCTGTTTCCGAGAAGGCACACGTCCGGCTCCTTGTCCCACACGGAAGGTGGCAGACCTGAAAGCTGTTGCTGGTCTTCACCATCCCCCTGCAGTCTATTCACAGGTACAACAGGATCTGGGACCCGGGCTTGCCCAGAGGAGGAACATCTCATGGATCTCGTCCTCGGCAGGGCCTGTTTCCGAGAATGCACACGTCTGGCTCCTTGTCCCACACGGAAGGTGGCAGCCCTGAAAGCTCTTGCTGGTCTACACCGTCCCCCTGCAGCCTATTCACAGGCACAACAGGATTCAGGGCCAGGGCAGGACCCGGGCTTGCCCAGAGGAGGAACATCTCATGGCTCTCGTCCTCGGCAGAGCCTGATTCCGAAAAGGCACACATCCGGGTCCTTGTCCCACACGGAAGGTGGCAGCAATGAAAGCTGTTGCTGGTCTTCACCGTCCCCCTGCAGCCTATTCAGAGGCACAACAGGATTCAGGACCTGGGCTTGCCCAGAGGAGGAACATCTCATGGATCTCGTCCTCGGCAGAGCCTGATTCCGAAAAGGCACACGTCCGACTCCTTATCCCACACGGAAGGTTGCAGCCCTGAATGCTGTTGCTGGTCTTCACCGTCGCCCTGCAGCCTATTCACAGGCACAACAGGATTCAGGACCTGGGCTTACCCAGAGGAGGAACATCTCATGGCTCTCGTCCTCGGCAGGGCCTGTTTCCGAGAAGGCACACATCCGGCTCCTTGTCCCACACGGAAGGTGGCAGCCCTGAAAGATGTTTCTGGTCTTCACCATCCCCCTGCAGCCTATTTACAGGCACAAGGGTATTCAGGACCCGGGCTTGCCCAGAGGAGGAACATCTCATGGCTCTCGTCCTCGGCAGAGCCTGATTCCGAAAAGGCACACGTCCGGCTCCTTGTCCCACACGGAAGGTGGCAGCCCTGAATGCTGTTGCTGGTCTTCACCGTCCCCCTGCAGTCTATTCACAGGCACAACAGGATTCAGGACCCGGGCTTGCCCAGAGGAGGAACATCTCATGGCTCTCGTCCTCGGCAGAGCCTCATTCCGAAAAGGCACACGTCCGGCTCCTTGTCCCACACGGAAGGTGGCAGCCCTGAAAGCTGTTGCTGGTCTTCACCGTCCCCCTGCAGCCTATTCAGAGGCACAACAGGATTCAGGAGCCGGGCTTGCCTAGAGGAGGAACATCTCATGACTCTCTTCCTCGGCAGGGCCTGTTTCCGAGAAGGCACAAGTCCGGCTCCTTGTCCCACACGGAAGGTGGCAGCCCTGAAAGCTGTTGCTGGTCTTCACCGTCCCCCTGCAGCCTATTCACAGGCACAACAGGATTTGGGACCCGGGCTTGCCCAGAGGAGGAACATCTCATTGCTCTCGTCCTCGGCATAGCCTGTTTCCGAAAAGGCACACGTCCGGCTCCTTGTCCCACACGGAAAGTTGCAGCCCTGAATGCTGTTGCTGGTCTTCACAGTCCCCCTGCAGCCTATTCACAGGCACAACAAAATTCAGGACCCGGGCTTGCCCAGAGGAGGAACATCTCATGGCTCTCTTCCTCGGCAGGGCCTGTTTCTGAAAACGCACACGTCCGGCTCCTTGTCCCACAAGGAAGGTGGCAGACCTGAAAGCTGTTGCTGGTCTTCACCGTCCCCCTGCAGTCTATTCACAGGTACAACAGGATCTGGGACCCGGGCTTGCCCAGAGGAGGAACATCTCATAGCTCTCGTCCTCGGCAGAGCCTGATTTCGAAAAGGCACACGTCTGACTCCTTATCCCACACGGAAGGTTGCAGCCCTGAATGCTGTTGCTGGTCTTCACCATCCCCCTGCAGCCTATTCACAGGCACAAGAGGATTCAGGACCCGGGAAGGACCCGTGCTTGCCCAGAGGAGGAACATCTCATGGCTCTCTTCCTCGGCAGGGCCTGTTTCTTAAAAGGCACACGTCCGGCTCCTTGTCCCACACGGAAGGTGGCAGCCCTGAAAGATGTTTCTGGTCTTCACCGTCCCCCT
Source organism: Astur gentilis (assembly GCF_929443795.1). Taxonomy (NCBI): domain Eukaryota; kingdom Metazoa; phylum Chordata; class Aves; order Accipitriformes; family Accipitridae; genus Astur; species Astur gentilis. The sequence goes on from NC_064914.1 coordinate 6,419,951, forward strand.
GCAGCCTATTCAGAGGCACAACAGCATTCAGGACCCGGGCTTGCCCAGAGGAGGAACATCTCATGGCTCTCGTCCTCGGCAGGGCCTGTTTCCAGAAAGGCACACGTCCTGCTCATTGTCCCAAACGGAAGGTGGCAGCCCTGAATGCTGTTGCTGGTCTTCACCGTCCCCCTGCAGCCTATTCACAGGCACAACAGGATTCAGGACCTGGGCTTCCCAGAGGAGGAACATCTCATGGCTCTCGTCCTCGGCAGAGCCTCATTCCGAAAAGGCACACGTCCGGCTCCTTGTCCCAAACGGAAGGTGGCAGCCCTGAAAGCTGTTGCTGGTCTTCACCGTCCCCCTGCAGCCTATTCAGAGGCACAACAGGATTCAGGAGCCGGGCTTGCCCAGAGGAGGAACATCTCATGGCTCTCGTCCTCCGCAGGGCATGTTTCCAGAAAGGCACACGTCCGGCTGCTTATCCCACACGGAAGGTGGCAGCCCTGAAAGCTGTTGCTGGTCTTCACCGTCCCCCTGCAGCCTATTCACAGGCACAACAGGATTCACGAGCCGGGTTTGCCCAGAGGAGCAACATCTCATGGCTCTCGTCATCGGCAGAGCCTGTTTCCGAAAAGGCGCACGTCCGGCTCCTTGTCCCACACGGAAAGTGGCAGCCTGGAAAGCTGTTTCTGGTCTTCAACATCCCCCTGCGGCCTATTCACAGGCACAAGAGGATTTGGGACCTGGGCTTGCCCAGAGGAGGAACATCTCATGGCTCTCGTCCTCGGCAGGGCCCGTTTCCGAGAAGGCACACGTCCGGCTCCTTGTCCCAAACGGAAGGTGGCAGCCCGGAAAGCTGTTGCTGGTCTTCACCATCCCCCTGCAGCCTATTCACAGGCACAACAGGATCTGGGACCCGGGCTTGCCCAGAGGAGGAACATCTCATGGCTCTCGTCCTCGGCAGAGCCAGTTTCCGAAAAGGCGCACTCACGGCTCCTTGTCCCACACGGAATGTGGCAGCCCGGAAAGCTGTTGCTGGTCTTCACCATCCCCCTGCAGCCTATTCACAGGCACAAGAGGATTCAGGACCCGGGCAGGACCTGGGTTTGCCCACAGGAGGAACATCTCATGGCTCTCGTCCTCGGCAGGGCCTGTTTCTTAAAAGGCACATGTCCGGCTCCTTGTCCCACACGGAAGGTGGCAGCCCTGAAAGCTGTTGCTGGTCTTCACCGTCCCCCTGCAGCCTATTCACAGGCACAACAGGATTCAGGACCCGGGCTTGCCCAGAGGAGGAACATCTCATGGCTCTCTTCCTCGGCAGGGTCTGTTTCCAGAAAGGCACACGTACGGCTCCTTGTCCCAAACGGAAGGTGGCAGCCCTGAAAGCTGTTGCTGGTCTTCACCGTCCCCCTGCAGCCTATTCAGAGGCACAACAGGATTCAGGAGCCGGGCCTGCCTAGAGGAGGAACATCTCATGGATCTCGTCCTCCGCAGGGCCTGTTTCCGAGAAGGCACACGTCCGGCTCCTTGTCCCACACGGAAGGTGGCAGCCCTGAAAGCTGTTGCTGGTCTTCACCGTCCCCCTGCAGCCTATTCACAGGCACAACAGGATTCAGGACCCGGGCTTGCCCAGAGGAGGAACATCTCATGGCTCTCGTCCTCGGCAGAGCCTCATTCCGAAAAGGCACACGTCCAGCTCCTTGTCCCACACGGAAGGTGGCAGCCCTGAAAGCTGTTGCTGGTCTTCACCGTCCCCCTGCAGCCTATTCAGAGGCACAGCAGGATTCAGGAGCCGGGCTTGCCCAGAGGAGGAACATCTCATGGCTCTCGTCCTCGGCAGGGCCTGTTTCCGAGAAGGCACACGTCCGGCTCCTTGTCCCACACGGAAGGTGGCAGACCTGAAAGCTGTTGCTGGTCTTCACCATCCCCCTGCAGTCTATTCACAGGTACAACAGGATCTGGGACCCGGGCTTGCCCAGAGGAGGAACATCTCATAGCTCTCGTCCTCGGCAGAGCCTGATTTCGAAAAGGCACACGTCCGACTCCTTATCCCACACGGAAGGTTGCAGCCCTGAATGTTGTTGCTGGTCTTCACCATCCCCCTGCAGCCTATTCACAGGCACAAGAGGATTCAGGACCCGGGAAGGACCCGTGCTTGCCCAGAGGAGGAACATCTCATGGCTCTCTTCCTCGGCAGGGCCTGTTTCTTAAAAGGCACACGTCCGGCTCCTTGTCCCACACGGAAGGTGGCAGCCCTGAAAGATGTTTCTGGTCTTCACCGTCCCCCTGCAGCCTATTCAGAGGCACAACAGCATTCAGGACCCGGGCTTGCCCAGAGGAGGAACATCTCATGGCTCTCGTCCTCCGCAGGGCCTGTTTCCAGAAAGGCACACGTCCTGCTCCTTGTCCCAAACGGAAGGTGGCAGCCCTGAATGCTGTTGCTGGTCTTCACCGTCCCCCTGCAGCCTATTCACAGGCACAACAGGATTCAGGACCTGGGCTTGCCCAGAGGAGGAACATCTCATGGCTCTCGTCCTCGGCAGAGCCTCATTCCGAAAAGGCACACGTCCGGCTCCTTGTCCCAAACGGAAGGTGGCAGCCCTGAAAGCTGTTGCTGGTCTTCACCGTCCCCCTGCAGCCTATTCACAGGCACAACAGGATTCAGGAGCCGGGCTTGCCCAGAGGAGGAACATCTCATGGCTCTCGTCCTCCGCAGGGCATGTTTCCAGAAAGGCACACGTCCGGCTGATTATCCCACACGGAAGGTGGCAGCCCTGAATGCTGTTGCTGGTCTTCACCGTCCCCCTGCAGCCTATTCACAGGCACAACAGGATTCACGAGCCGGGTTTGCCCAGAGGAGCAACATCTCATGGCTCTCGTCATCGGCAGAGCCTGTTTCCGAAAAGGCGCACGTCCGGCTCCTTGTCCCACACGGAAAGTGGCAGCCCGGAAAGCTGTTTCTGGTCTTCAACATCCCCCTGCAGCCTATTCACAGGCACAAGAGGATTTGGGACCTGGGCTTGCCCAGAGGAGGAACATCTCATGGCTCTCGTCCTCGGCAGGACCCGTTTCCGAGAAGGCACACGTTCGGCTCCTTGTCCCAAACGGAAGGTGGCAGCCCGGAAAGCTGTTGCTGGTCTTCACCATCCCCCTGCAGCCTATTCACAGGCAAAACAGGATCTGGGACCCGGGCTTGCCCAGAGGAGGAACATCTCATGGCTCTCGTCCTCGGCAGAGCCAGTTTCCGAAAAGGCGCACTCACGGCTCCTTGTCCCACACGGAATGTGGCAGCCCGGAAATCTGTTGCTGGTCTTCACCATCCCCCTGCAGCCTATTCACAGGCACAAGAGGATTCAGGACCCGGGCAGGACCTGGGTTTGCCCACAGGAGGAACATCTCATGGCTCTCGTCCTCGGCAGGGCCTGTTTCTTAAAAGGCACATGTCCGGCTCCTTGTCCCACACGGAAGGTGGCAGCCCTGAAAGCTGTTGCTGGTCTTCACCGTCCCCCTGCAGCCTATTCACAGGCACAACAGGATTCAGGACCCGGGCTTGCCCAGAGGAGGAACATCTCATGGCTCTCTTCCTCGGCAGGGTCTGTTTCCAGAAAGGCACACGTACGGCTCCTTGTCCCACACGGAAGGTGGCAGCCCTGAAAGATGTTGCTGGTCTTCACCGTCCCCCTGCAGCCTATTCAGAGGCACAACAGGATTCAGGAGCCGGGCCTGCCTAGAGGAGGAACATCTCATGGATCTCGTCCTCCGCAGGGCCTGTTTCCGAGAAGGCACACGTCCGGCTCCTTGTCCCACACGGAAGGTGGCAGCCCTGAAAGCTGTTGCTGGTCTTCACCGTCCCCCTGCAGCCTATTCACAGGCACAACAGGATTCAGGACCCGGGCTTGCCCAGAGGAGGAACATCTCATGGCTCTCGTCCTCGGCAGAGCCTCATTCCGAAAAGGCACACGTCCAGCTCCTTGTCCCACACGGAAGGTGGCAGCCCTGAAAGCTGTTGCTGGTCTTCACCGTCCCCCTGCAGCCTATTCAGAGGCACAGCAGGATTCAGGAGCCGGGCTTGCCCAGAGGAGGAACATCTCATGGCTCTCGTCCTCGGCAGGGCCTGTTTCCGAGAAGGCACACGTCCGGCTCCTTGTCCCACACGGAAGGTGGCAGACCTGAAAGCTGTTGCTGGTCTTCACCATCCCCCTGCAGTCTATTCACAGGTACAACAGGATCTGGGACCCGGGCTTGCCCAGAGGAGGAACATCTCATAGCTCTCGTCCTCGGCAGAGCCTTATTTCGAAAAGGCACACGTCCGACTCCTTATCCCACACGGAAGGTTGCAGCCCTGAATGTTGTTGCTGGTCTTCACCATCCCCCTGCAGCCTATTCACAGGCACAAGAGGATTCAGGACCCGGGAAGGACCCGTGCTTGCCCAGAGGAGGAACATCTCATGGCTCTCTTCCTCGGCAGGGCCTGTTTCTTAAAAGGCACACGTCCGGCTCCTTGTCCCACACGGAAGGTGGCAGCCCTGAAAGCTGTTGCTGGTCTTCACCGTCCCCCTGCAGCCTATTCAGAGGCACAACAGCATTCAGGACCCGGGCTTGCCCAGAGGAGGAACATCTCATGGCTCTCGTCCTCCGCAGGGCCTGTTTCCAGAAAGGCACACGTCCTGCTCCTTGTCCCAAACGGAAGGTGGCAGCCCTGAATGCTGTTGCTGGTCTTCACCGTCCCCCTGCAGCCTATTCACAGGCACAACAGGATTCAGGACCTGGGCTTGCCCAGAGGAGGAACATCTCATGGCTCTCGTCCTCGGCAGAGCCTCATTCCGAAAAGGCACACGTCCGGCTCCTTGTCCCAAACGGAAGGTGGCAGCCCTGAAAGCTGTTGCTGGTCTTCACCGTCCCCCTGCAGCCTATTCAGAGGCACAACAGGATTCAGGAGCCGGGCTTGCCCAGAGGAGGAACATCTCATGGCTCTCGTCCTCCGCAGGGCATGTTTCCAGAAAGGCACACGTCCGGCTGATTATCCCACACGGAAGGTGGCAGCCCTGAATGCTGTTGCTGGTCTTCACCGTCCCCCTGCAGCCTATTCACAGGCACAACAGGATTCACGAGCCGGGTTTGCCCAGAGGAGCAACATCTCATGGCTCTCGTCATCGGCAGAGCCTGTTTCCGAAAAGGCGCACGTCCGGCTCCTTGTCCCACACGGAAAGTGGCAGCCCGGAAAGCTGTTGCTGGTCTTCAACATCCCCCTGCAGCCTATTCACAGGCACAAGAGGATTTGGGACCTGGGCTTGCCCAGAGGAGGAACATCTCATGGCTCTCGTCCTCGGCAGGACCCGTTTCCGAGAAGGCACACGTTCGGCTCCTTGTCCCAAACGGAAGGTGGCAGCCCGGAAAGCTGTTGCTGGTCTTCACCATCCCCCTGCAGCCTATTCACAGGCAAAACAGGATCTGGGACCCGGGCTTGCCCAGAGGAGGAACATCTCATGGCTCTCGTCCTCGGCAGAGCCAGTTTCCGAAAAGGCGCACTCACGGCTCCTTGTCCCACACGGAATGTGGCAGCCCGGAAAGCTGTTGCTGGTCTTCACCATCCCCCTGCAGCCTATTCACAGGCACAAGAGGATTCAGGACCCGGGCAGGACCTGGGTTTGCCCACAGGAGGAACATCTCATGGCTCTCGTCCTCGGCAGGGCCTGTTTCTTAAAAGGCACATGTACGGCTCCTTGTCCCACACGGAAGGTGGCAGCCCTGAAAGCTGTTGCTGGTCTTCACCGTCCCCCTGCAGCCTATTCACAGGCACAACAGGATTCAGGACCCGGGCTTGCCCAGAGGAGGAACATCTCATGGCTCTCGTCCTCGGCAGGGCCTGTTTCCAGAAAGGCACACGTCCGGCTCCTTGTCCCAAACGGAAGGTGGCAGCCCTGAAAGCTGTTGCTGGTCTTCACCGTCCCCCTGCAGCCTATTCAGAGGCACAACAGGATTCAGGAGCCGGGCTTGCCCAGAGGAGGAACATCTCATGGCTCTCGTCCTCGGCAGAGCCTCATTCCGAAAAGGCACACGTCCGGCTCCTTGTCCCACACGGAAGGTGGCAGCCCTGAAAGCTGTTGCTGGTCTTCACCGTCCCCCTGCAGTCTATTCACAGGTACAACAGGATCTGGGACCCGGGCTTGCCCAGAGGAGGAACATCTCATGGATCTCGTCCTCGGCAGGGCCTTTTTCCGAGAAAGCACACGTCCGGCTCCTTGTCCCACACGGAAGGTGGAAGCCCTGAAAGCTGTTGCTGGTCTTCACCGTCCACCTGCAGCCTATTCACAGGCACAACAGGATTAAGGGCCAGGGCAGGACCTGGGCTTGCCCAGAGGAGGAACATCTCATGGCTCTCGTCCTCGGCAGAGCCTGATTCCGAAAAGCCACACATCCGGCTCCTTGTCCCACACGGAAGGTGGCAGCCCTGAATGCTGTTGCTGGTCTTCACCGTCCCCCTGCAGCCTATTCACAGGCACAACAGTATTCAGGACCCGGGCTTGCCCAGAGGAGGAACATCTCATGGCTCTCGTCCTCGGCAGAGCCTGATTCCGAAAAGGCACACGTCCGACTCCTTATCCCACACGGAAGGTTGCAGCCCTGAATGCTGTTGCTGGTCTTCACGGTCCCCCTGCAGCCTATTCACAGGCACAACAGCATTCAGGACCCGGGCTTGCCCAGAGGAGGAACATCTCATGGCTCTCGTCCTCGGCAGGGCCTGTTTCCAGAAAGGCACACGTCCGGCTCCTTGTCCCACACGGAAGGTGGCAGCCCTGAATGCTGTTGCTGGTCTTCACCGTCCCCCTGCAGCCTATTCACAGGCACAACAGGATTCAGGACCCGGGCTTGCCCAGAGGAGGAACATCTCATGGCTCTCGTCCTCGGCAGAGCCTCATTCCGAAAAGGCACACGTCCAGCTCCTTGTCCCACACGGAAGGTGGCAGCCCTGAAAGCTGTTGCTGGTCTTCACCGTCCCCCTGCAGCCTATTCAGAGGCACAGCAGGATTCAGGAGCCGGGCTTGCCCAGAGGAGGAACATCTCATGGCTCTCGTCCTCGGCAGGGCCTGTTTCCGAGAAGGCACACGTCCGGCTCCTTGTCCCACACGGAAGGTGGCAGACCTGAAAGCTGTTGCTGGTCTTCACCATCCCCCTGCAGTCTATTCACAGGTACAACAGGATCTGGGACCCGGGCTTGCCCAGAGGAGGAACATCTCATAGCTCTCGTCCTCGGCAGAGCCTGATTTCGAAAAGGCACACGTCCGACTCCTTATCCCACACGGAAGGTTGCAGCCCTGAATGTTGTTGCTGGTCTTCACCATCCCCCTGCGGCCTATTCACAGGCACAAGAGGATTCAGGACCCGGGAAGGACCCGTGCTTGCCCAGAGGAGGAACATCTCATGGCTCTCTTCCTCGGCAGGGCCTGTTTCTTAAAAGGCACACGTCCGGCTCCTTGTCCCACACGGAAGGTGGCAGCCCTGAAAGATGTTTCTGGTCTTCACCGTCCCCCTGCAGCCTATTCAGAGGCACAACAGCATTCAGGACCCGGGCTTGCCCAGAGGAGGAACATCTCATGGCTCTCGTCCTCCGCAGGGCCTGTTTCCAGAAAGGCACACGTCCTGCTCCTTGTCCCAAACGGAAGGTGGCAGCCCTGAATGCTGTTGCTGGTCTTCACCGTCCCCCTGCAGCCTATTCACAGGCACAACAGGATTCAGGACCTGGGCTTGCCCAGAGGAGGAACATCTCATGGCTCTCGTCCTCGGCAGAGCCTCATTCCGAAAAGGCACACGTCCGGCTCCTTGTCCCAAACGGAAGGTGGCAGCCCTGAAAGCTGTTGCTGGTCTTCACCGTCCCCCTGCAGCCTATTCAGAGGCACAACAGGATTCAGGAGCCGGGCTTGCCCAGAGGAGGAACATCTCATGGCTCTCGTCCTCCGCAGGGCATGTTTCCAGAAAGGCACACGTCCGGCTGATTATCCCACACGGAAGGTGGCAGCCCTGAATGCTGTTGCTGGTCTTCACCGTCCCCCTGCAGCCTATTCACAGGCACAACAGGATTCACGAGCCGGGTTTGCCCAGAGGAGCAACATCTCATGGCTCTCGTCATCGGCAGAGCCTGTTTCCGAAAAGGCGCACGTCCGGCTCCTTGTCCCACACGGAAAGTGGCAGCCCGGAAAGCTGTTGCTGGTCTTCAACATCCCCCTGCAGCCTATTCACAGGCACAAGAGGATTTGGGACCTGGGCTTGCCCAGAGGAGGAACATCTCATGGCTCTCGTCCTCGGCAGGACCAGTTTCCGAGAAGGCACACGTTCGGCTCCTTGTCCCAAACGGAAGGTGGCAGCCCGGAAAGCTGTTGCTGGTCTTCACCATCCCCCTGCAGCCTATTCACAGGCAAAACAGGATCTGGGACCCGGGCTTGCCCAGAGGAGGAACATCTCATGGCTCTCGTCCTCGGCAGAGCCAGTTTCCGAAAAGGCGCACTCACGGCTCCTTGTCCCACACGGAATGTGGCAGCCCGGAAAGCTGTTGCTGGTCTTCACCATCCCCCTGCAGCCTATTCACAGGCACAAGAGGATTCAGGACCCGGGCAGGACCTGGGTTTGCCCACAGGAGGAACATCTCATGGCTCTCGTCCTCGGCAGGGCCTGTTTCTTAAAAGGCACATGTACGGCTCCTTGTCCCACACGGAAGGTGGCAGCCCTGAAAGCTGTTGCTGGTCTTCACCGTCCCCCTGCAGCCTATTCACAGGCACAACAGGATTCAGGACCCAGGCTTGCCCAGAGGAGGAACATCTCATGGCTCTCGTCCTCGGCAGGGCCTGTTTCCAGAAAGGCACACGTACGGCTCCTTGTCCAAACGGAAGGTGGCAGCCCTGAAAGCTGTTGCTGGTCTTCACCGTCCCCCTGCAGCCTATTCAGAGGCACAACAGGATTCAGGAGCCGGGCCTGCCTAGAGGAGGAACATCTCATGGATCTCGTCCTCCGCAGGGCCTGTTTCCGAGAAGGCACACGTCCGGCTCCTTGTCCCACACGGAAGGTGGCAGCCCTGAAAGCTGTTGCTGGTCTTCACCGTCCCCCTGCAGCCTATTCACAGGCACAACAGGATTCAGGACCCGGGCTTGCCCAGAGGAGGTACATCTCATGGCTCTCGTCCTCGGCAGAGCCTCATTCCGAAAAGGCACACGTCCAGCTCCTTGTCCCACACGGAAGGTGGCAGCCCTGAAAGCTGTTGCTGGTCTTCACCGTCCCCCTGCAGCCTATTCAGAGGCACAGCAGGATTCAGGAGCCGGGCTTGCCCAGAGGAGGAACATCTCATGGCTCTCGTCCTCGGCAGGGCCTGTTTCCGAGAAGGCACACGTCCGGCTCCTTGTCCCACACGGAAGGTGGCAGACCTGAAAGCTGTTGCTGGTCTTCACCATCCCCCTGCAGCCTTTTCACAAGTACAACAGGATCTGGAACCCGGGCTTGCGCAGAGGAGGAACATCTCATGGATCTCGTCCTCGGCAGGGCCTGTTTCCGAGAATGCACACATCCGGCTCCTTGTCCCACACGGAAGGTGGAAGCCCTGAAAGCTGTTGCTGGTCTTCACCGTCCACCTGCAGCCTATTCACAGGCACAACAGGATTCAGGGCCAGGGCAGGACCCGGGCTTGCCCAGAGGAGGAACATCTCATGGCTCTCGTCCTCGGCAGAGCCTGATTCCGAAAAGGCACACATCCGGCTCCTTGTCCCACACGGAAGGTGGCAGCCCGGAAAGCTGTTGCTGGTCTTCACCATCCCCCTGCAGCCTATTCACAGGCACAAGAGTATTCAAGACCCAGGCAGGACCCGGGTTTGCCCAGAGGAGGAACATCTCATGGCTCTCTTCCTCGGCAGGGCCTGTTTCTTAAAAGGCACACGTCCGGCTCCTTGTCCCACACTGAAGGTGGCAGCCCTGAAAGATGTTTCTGGTCTTCACCGTCCCCCTGCAGCCTATTCAGAGGCACAACAGTTTTCAGGACCCGGGCTTGCCCAGAGGAGGAACATCTCATGGCTCTCTTGCTCGGCAGGGCCTGTTTCCAGAAAGGCACACGTCCGGCTCCTTGTCCCAAACGGAAGGTGGCAGCCCTGAAAGCTGTTGCTGGTCTTCACCGTCCCCCTGCAGCCTATTCAGAGGCACAACAGGATTCAGGAGCCGGGCTTGCCCAGAGGAGGAACATCTCATGGCTCTCGTCCTCGGCAGAGCCTCATTCCGAAAAGGCACACGTCCGGCTCCTTGTCCCAAACGGAAGGTGGCAGCCCTGAAAGCTGTTGCTGGTCTTCACCGTCCCCCTGCAGTCTATTCACAGGTACAACAGGATCTGGGACCCGGGCTTGCCCAGAGGAGGAACATCTCATGGATCTCGTCCTCGGCAGGGCCTTTTTCCGAGAAAGCACACGTCCGGCTCCTTGTCCCACACGGAAGGTGGAAGCCCTGAAAGCTGTTGCTGGTCTTCACCGTCCACCTGCAGCCTATTCACAGGCACAACAGGATTAAGGGCCAGGGCAGGACCTGGGCTTGCCCAGAGGAGGAACATCTCATGGCTCTCGTCCTCGGCAGAGCCTGATTCCGAAAAGCCACACATCCGGCTCCTTGTCCCACACGGAAGGTGGCAGCCCTGAATGCTGTTGCTGGTCTTCACCGTCCCCCTGCAGCCTATTCACAGGTACAACAGTATTCAGGACCCGGGCTTGCCCAGAGGAGGAACATCTCATGGCTCTCGTCCTCGGCAGAGCCTGATTCCGAAAAGGCACACGTCCGACTCCTTATCCCACACGGAAGGTTGCAGCCCTGAATGCTGTTGCTGGTCTTCACGGTCCCCCTGCAGCCTATTCACAGGCACAACAGCATTCAGGACCCGGGCTTGCCCAGAGGAGGAACATCTCATGGCTCTCGTCCTCGGCAGGGCCTGTTTCCAGAAAGGCACACGTCCGGCTCCTTGTCCCACACGGAAGGTGGCAGCCCTGAATGCTGTTGCTGGTCTTCACCGTCCCCCTGCAGCCTATTCACAGGCACAACAGGATTCAGGAGCCGGGCTTGCCTAGAGGAGGAACATCTCATGGATCTCGTCCTCCACAGGGCCTGTTTCCAAAAAGGCACTCGTTCGGCTCCTTGTCCCACACAGAAGGTGGCAGCCCGGAAAGATGTTGCTGGTCTTCACCGGCCCCTGGAGCCTATTCACAGGCACAACAGGGTCTGGTACCCGGGCTTGCCCAGAGGAGGAACATCTCATGGCTCTCGTCCTCGGCAGAGCCTGTTTCCGAAAAGGAACACGTCCGACTCCTTGTCCCACGCGGAAGGTGGCAGCCCTGAATGCTGTTGCTGGTCTTCAGGGTCCCCCTGCAGCCTATTCACCGGCACGACAGGATTCAGGACCCGGGCTTGTCCAGAGGAGGAACATCTCATGGCTCTCGTCCTCGGCAGGGCCTGTTTCCGAGAAGGCACACGTCCGGCTCCTTGTCCCACACGGTATGTGGCAGCCCTGAAAGCTGGTGCTGGTCTTCACCGTCCCCCTGCAACCTATTCACAGGCACAACAGGATTCGGGACCCGGGCTTGCGTAGAGGAGGAACATCTCATGGATCTCGTCCTCCGCAGGGCCTGATTCCGAAAAGGCACACGGCCGACACCTTATCCCACACGGAAGGTTGCAGCCCTGAAAGATGTTTCTGGTCTTCACCGTCCCCCTGCAGCCTATTTACAGGCACAAGGGGATTCAGTACCCGGGCTTGCCCAGAGGAGGAACATCTCATGGATCTCGTCCTCGGCAGGGCCTGTTTCCGAGAATGCACACGTCTGGCTCCTTGTCCCACACGGAAGGTGGCAGCCCTGAAAGCTGTTGCTGGTCTTCACCGTCCACCTGCAGCCTATTCACAGGCACAACAGGATTCAGGGCCAGGGCAGGACCCGGGCTTGCCCAGAGGAGGAACATCTCATGGCTCTCGTCCTCGGCAGGGCCTGTTTCCGAGAAGGCACACGTCCGGCTCCTTGTCCCAAACGGAAGGTGGCAGCCCTTAAAGATGTTGCTGGTCTTCACCGTCCCCCTGCAGCCTATTTACAGGCACAAGGGTATTCAGGACCCGGGCTTGCCCAGAGTGAGGAACATCTCATGGCTCTCGTCCTCGGCAGGGCCTCTTTCCGAGAAGGCACACGTCCGGCTCCTTGTCCCACACGGTATGTGGCAGCCCTGAAAGATGTTTCTGGTCTTCACCGTCCCCCTGCAGCCTATTCACAGGCACAACAGGATTCAGGAGCCGGGCTTGCCTAGAGGAGGAACATCTCATGGATCTCGTCCTCCACAGGGCCTGTTTCCAAAAAGGCACTCGTTCGGCTCCTTGTCCCACACGGAAGGTGGCAGCCCGGAAAGATGTTGCTGGTCTTCACCGGCCCCTGGAGCCTATTCACAGGCACAACAGGGTCTGGTACCCGGGCTTGCCCAGAGGAGGAACATCTCATGGCTCTCGTCCTCGGCAGAGCCTGTTTCCGAGAAGGCACACGTCCGGCTCCTTGTCCCACGCGGAAGGTGGCAGCCCTGAATGCTGTTGCTGGTCTTCACCGTCCCCCTGCAGCCTATTCACCGGCACGACAGGATTCAGGACCCGGGCTTGTCCAGAGGAGGAACATCTCATGGCTCTCGTCCTCGGCAGGGCCTGTTTCCGAGAAGGCACACGTCCGGCTCCTTGTCCCACACGGTATGTGGCAGCCCTGAAAGCTGGTGCTGGTCTTCACCGTCCCCCTGCAACCTATTCACAGGCACAACAGGATTCGGGACCCGGGCTTGCGTAGAGGAGGAACATCTCATGGATCTCGTCCTCCGCAGGGCCTGTTTCCGAAAAGGCACACGGCCGACACCTTATCCCACACGGAAGGTTGCAGCCCTGAAAGATGTTTCTGGTCTTCACCGTCCCCCTGCAGCCTATTTACAGGCACAAGGGGATTCAGTACCCGGGCTTGCCCAGAGGAGGAACATCTCATGGATCTCGTCCTCGGCAGGGCCTGTTTCCGAGAATGCACACGTCTGGCTCCTTGTCCCACACGGAAGGTGGCAGCCCTGAAAGCTGTTGCTGGTCTTCACCGTCCACCTGCAGCCTATTCACAGGCACAACAGGATTCAGGGCCAGGGCAGGACCCGGGCTTGCCCAGAGGAGGAACATCTCATGGCTCTCGTCCTCGGCAGGGCCTGTTTCCGAGAAGGCACACGTCCGGCTCCTTGTCCCAAACGGAAGGTGGCAGCCCTTAAAGATGTTGCTGGTCTTCACCGTCCCCCTGCAGCCTATTTACAGGCACAAGGGTATTCAGGACCCGGGCTTGCCCAGAGTGAGGAACATCTCATGGATCTCATCCTCGGCAGAGCCTCTTTTCGAAAAGGCACACGTACGACTCCTTATCCCACACGGAAGGTTGCAGCCCTGAATGCTGTTGCTGGTCTTCACCGACCCCTGCAGCGTATTCACAGGCACAAGAGGATTTCGGACCCGGGCTTGCCCAGAGGAGGAACATCTCATGGCTCTCGTCCTCGCCAGGGCCTGTTTCCAGAAAGGCACAAGTCCGGCTCCTTGTCCCACACGGAAGGTGGCAGACCTGAAAGCTGTTGCTGGTATTCACCGTCCCCCTGCAGCCTATTCAGAGGCACAACAGGATTCAGGAGCCGGGCTTGCCTAGAGGAGGAACATCTCATGGCTCTCAGCCTCCACAGGGCCTGTTTCTTAAAAGGCACACGTCCGGCTCCTTGTCCCACACGGAAGGTGACAGCCCGGAAAGATGTTTCTGGTCTTCACCGGCCCCTCTAGCCTATTCACAGGCACAACAGGATCTGGTACCCGGGATTGCCCAGAGGAGGAACATCTCATGGCTCTCGTCCTCGGCAGAGCCTGTTTCCGAGAAGGCACACGTCCGGCTCCTTGTCCCACGCGGAAGGTGGCAGCCCTGAATGCTGTTGCTGGTCTTCAGGGTCCCCCTGCAGCCTAATTACCGGCACAACAGGATTCAGGACCCGGGCTTGTCCAGAGGAGGAACATCTCATGGCTCTCGTCCTCGGCAGGGCCTCTTTCCGAGAAGGCACACGTCCGGCTCCTTGTCCCACACGGTATGTGGCAGCCCTGAAAGCTGGTGCTGGTCTTCACCGTCCCCCTGCAACCTATTCACAGGCACAACAGGATTCGGGACCCGGGCTTGCGTAGAGGAGGAACATCTCATGGATCTCGTCCTCCGCAGGGCCTGTTTCCGAAAAGGCACACGGCCGACACCTTATCCCACACGGAAGGTTGCAGCCCTGAAAGATGTTTCTGGTCTTCACCGTCCCCCTGCAGCCTATTTACAGGCACAAGGGGATTCAGTACCCGGGCTTGCCCAGAGGAGGAACATCTCATGGATCTCGTCCTCGGCAGGGCCTGTTTCCGAGAATGCACACGTCTGGCTCCTTGTCCCACACGGAAGGTGGCAGACCTGAAAGCTGTTGCTGGTCTTCACCGTCCACCTGCAGCCTATTCACAGGCACAACAGGATTCAGGGCCAGGGCAGGACCCGGGCTTGCCCAGAGGAGGAACATCTCATGGCTCTCGTCCTCGGCAGGGCCTGTTTCCGAGAAGGCACACATCCGGCTCCTTGTCCCAAACGGAAGGTGGCAGCCCTTAAAGATGTTGCTGGTCTTCACCGTCCCCCTGCAGCCTATTCAGAGGCACAACAGCATTCAGGACCCGGGCTTGCGTAGGGGAGGAACATCTCATGGCTCTCTTCCTCGGCAGGGCCTGTTTCCAGAAAGGCACACGTCCGGCTCCTTCTCCCACATGGAAGGTGGCAGCCCGGAAAGCTGTTGCTGGTCTTTTCCATCCCCCTGCAGCCTATTCACAGGCACAAGAGGATTTGGGACCCGGGCTTGCCCAGAGGAGGAACATCTCATGGATCTCGTCCTCGGCAGGGCCTGTTTCCGAGAATGCACACGTCTGGCTCCTTGTCCCACGCGGAAGGTGGCAGCCCTGAAAGCTGTTGCTGGTCTTCACCGTTCTCCTACAGCCTATTCACAGGTACAACAGGATCCGGGACCCGGGATTGCCCAGAGGAGGAATATCTCATGGCTATCGTCCTCGGCGGGGCCTGTTTCCGAAAAGGCACACGTCAGGCTCCTTGTCCCACACGGAATGTGGCAGCCCGGAAATCTGTTGCTGGTCTTCACCGTCCACCTGCAGCCTATTCACAGGCACAACAGGATTCAGGACCCGGGCAGGACCCGGGCTTGCCCAGAGGAGGAACATCTCATGGCTCTCTTCCTCGGCAGGACCTGTTTCTTAAAAGGCACACAACCGGCTCCTTGTCCCACACGGAAGGTGGCAGCCCGGAAAGATGTTGCTGGTCTTCACCATCCCCCTGCAGCCTATTCACAGGCACAAGAGGATTTGGGACCCGGGCTTACCCAGAGGAGGAACATCTCATGGCTCTCGTCCTCGGCAGAGCCTGATTCCGAAAAGGAGCTCATCCGGCTCCTTGTCCCACACGGAATGCGGCAACCCCGAAAGCTGTTGCTGGTCTTCACCGTTCCCCTGCAGTCTATTCACAGGCACAACAGTATCTGGGACCCGGGATTGCCCATAGGGGAAACATCTCATGGCTCTAGTCCTCAGCAGAGCCTGATTCCGAAAAGGCACACATCCGGCTCCTTGTCCCACACGGAAGGTAGCAGCCGTGAAAGATGTTGCTGGTCTTCACCGTCCCCCTGCAGCCTATTCAGAGGCACAACAGTATTCAGGACCCGGGCTTGCATAGAGGAGGAACATCTCATGGCTCTTTTCCTCGACAGGACCTGTTTCTTAAAAGGCACACGTCCGGCTCCTTGTCCCACACGGAAGGTGGCAGCCCTGAAAGATCTTGCTGGTCTTCACCGTCCCCCTGCAGCCTATTTACAGGCACAAGGGTATTCAGGACCCAGGCTTGCCCAGAGGAGGAACATCTCATGGCTCTCTTCCTCGGCAGAGCCTGATTCCGAAAAGGCACACGTCCGGCTCCTTGTCCCACACGGAAGGTGGCAGCCCTGAAAGATGTTGCTGGTCTTCACCGTCCCCCTGCAGCCTATTCAGAGGCACAACAGCATTCAGGACCCGGGCTTGCGTAGGGGAGGAACATCTCATGGCTCTCTTCCTCGGCAGGGCCTGTTTCCAGAAAGACACACGTCCGGCTCCTTCTCCCACACGGAAGGTGGCAGCCCGGAAAGCTGTTGCTGGTCTTTTCCATCCCCCTGCAGCCTATTCACAGGCACAAGAGGATTTGGGACCCGGGCTTGTCCAGAGGAGGAACATCTCATGGCTCTCGTCCTCGGCAGAGCCTGATTCCAAAAAGGCGCTCATCCGGCTCCTTGTCCCACACGGAAGGTGGCAGCCCTGAAAGCTGTTGCTGGTCTTCACCGTCCCCCTGCAGCCTATTCACAGGCACAACAGGATTCAGGACCCGGGCTTGCCCAGAGGAGGAACATCTCATGGCTCTCGTCCTCGGCAGAGCCTGATTCCGAAAAGGCACACGTCCGGCTCCTTGTCCCACACGGAAGGTGCGAGCCCGGAAAGATGTTGCTGGTCTTCACCGTCCCCCTGCAGCCTATTTACAGGCACAACAGGATCTGGGACCCGGGATTGCCCCGAGGAGGAACATCTCATGGCTCTCGTCCTCGGTATAGCCTGATTCCGAAAAGGCACACGTCCGGCTCCTTGTCCCACGCGGAAGGTGGCAGCCCTGAAAGCTGTTGCTGGTCTTCACCGTTCTCCTACAGCCTATTCACAAGTACAACAGGATCCGGGACCCGGGATTGCCCAGAGGAGGAATATCTCATGGCTATCGTCCTCGGCGGGGCCTGTTTCCGAAAATGCACACGTCTGGCTCCTTGTCCCACACGGAAGGTTGCAGCCCTGAATGCTGTTGCTGGTCTTCACGGTCCCCCTGCAGCCTATTCACCGGCACAACAGCATTCAGGACCCGGGCTTGCCCAGAGGAGGAACATCTCATGGCTCTCGTCCTCGGCAGGGCCTGTTTCCGAGAAGGCACACGTCCGGCTCCTTGTCCCACACGGTATGTGGCAGCCCTGAAAGCTGGTGCTGGTCTTCACCGTCCCCCTGCAACCTATTCACAGGCACAACAGGATTCGGGACCCGGGCTTGCGTAGAGGAGGAACATCTCATGGATCTCGTCCTCCGCAGGGCCTGATTCCGAAAAGGCACACGGCCGACACCTTATCCCACACGGAAGGTTGCAGCCCTGAAAGATGTTTCTGGTCTTCACCGTCCCCCTGCAGCCTATTTACAGGCACAAGGGGATTCAGTACCCGGGCTTGCCCAGAGGAGGAACATCTCATGGATCTCGTCCTCGGCAGGGCCTGTTTCCGATAATGCACATGTCTGGCTCCTTGTCCCAAACGGAAGGTGGCAGCCCTGAAAGCTGTTGCTGGTCTTCACCGTCCACCTGCAGCCTATTGACAGGCACAACAGGATTCAGGGCCAGGGCAGGACCCTGGCTTGCCCAGAGGAGGAACATCTCATGGATCTCGTCCTCGGCAGGGCCTGTTTCCGAGAAGGCACACGTCCGGCTCCTTGTCCCAAACGGAAGGTGGCAGCCCTTAAAGATGTTGCTGGTCTTCACCGTCCCCCTGCAGCCTATTTACAGGCACAAGGGTATTCAGGACCCGGGCTTGCCCAGAGTGAGGAACATCTCATGGATCTCATCCTCGGCAGAGCCTCTTTTCGAAAAGGCACACGTACGACTCCTTATCCCACACGGAAGGTTGCAGCCCTGAATGCTGTTGCTGGTCTTCACCGACCCCTGCAGCGTATTCACAGGCACAAGAGGATTTCGGACCCGGGCTTGCCCAGAGGAGGAACATCTCATGGCTCTCGTCCTCGCCAGGGCCTGTTTCCAGAAAGGCACAAGTCCGGCTCCTTGTCCCACACGGAAGGTGGCAGACCTGAAAGCTGTTGCTGGTATTCACCGTCCCCCTGCAGCCTATTCACAGGCACAACAGGATTCAGGAGCCGGGCTTGCCTAGAGGAGGAACATCTCATGGCTCTCAGCCTCCACAGGGCCTGTTTCTTAAAAGGCACACGTCCGGCTCCTTGTCCCACACGGAAGGTGACAGCCCGGAAAGATGTTTCTGGTCTTCACCGGCCCCTGCAGCCTATTCACAGGCACAACAGGATCTGGTACCCGGGATTGCCCAGAGGAGGAACATCTCATGGCTCTCGTCCTCGGCAGAGCCTGTTTCCGAGAAGGCACACGTCCGGCTCCTTGTCCCACGCGGAAGGTGGCAGCCCTGAATGCTGTTGCTGGTCTTCAGGGTCCCCCTGCAGCCTAATTACCGGCACAACAGGATTCAGGACCCGGGCTTGTCCAGAGGAGGAACATCTCATGGCTCTCGTCCTCGGCAGGGCCTCTTTCCGAGAAGGCACACGTCCGGCTCCTTGTCCCACAAGGTATGTGGCAGCCCTGAAAGATGTTTCTGGTCTTCACCGTCCCCCTGCAGCCTATTCACAGGCACAACAGGATTCAGGACCCGGGCTTGCCTAGAGGAGGAACATCTCATGGATCTCGTCCTCCACAGGGCCTGTTTCCAAAAAGGCACTCGTTCGGCTCCTTGTCCCACACGGAAGGTGGCAGCCCGGAAAGATGTTGCTGGTCTTCACCGGCCCCTGGAGCCTATTCACAGGCACAACAGGGTCTGGTACCCGGGCTTGCCCAGAGGAGGAACATCTCATGGCTCTCGTCCTCGGCAGAGCCTGTTTCCGAGAAGGCACACGTCCGGCTCCTTGTCCCACACGGAAGGTGGCAGACCTGAAAGCTGTTGCTGGTATTCACCGTCCCCCTGCAGCCTATTCAGAGGCACAACAGGATTCAGGAGCCGGGCTTGCCTAGAGGAGGAACATCTCATGGCTCTCAGCCTCCACAGGGCCTGTTTCTTAAAAGGCACACGTCCGGCTCCTTGTCCCACACGGAAGGTGACAGCCCGGAAAGATGTTTCTGGTCTTCACCGGCCCCTGCAGCCTATTCACAGGCACAACAGGATCTGGTACCCGGGATTGCCCAGAGGAGGAACATCTCATGGCTCTCGTCCTCGGCAGAGCCTGTTTCCGAGAAGGCACACGTCCGGCTCCTTGTCCCACGCGGAAGGTGGCAGCCCTGAATGCTGTTGCTGGTCTTCAGGGTCCCCCTGCAGCCTAATTACCGGCACAACAGGATTCAGGACCCGGGCTTGTCCAGAGGAGGAACATCTCATGGCTCTCGTCCTCGGCAGGGCCTCTTTCCGAGAAGGCACACGTCCGGCTCCTTGTCCCACACGGTATGTGGCAGCCCTGAAAGATGTTTCTGGTCTTCACCGTCCCCCTGCAGCCTATTCACAGGCACAACAGGATTCGTGACCCGGGCTTGCGTAGAGGAGGAACATCTCATGGATCTCGTCCTCCGCAGGGCCTGTTTCCGAAAAGGCACACGGCCGACACCTTATCCCACACGGAAGGTTGCAGCCCTGAAAGCGGTTGCTGGTATTCACCGTCCCCCTGCAGCCTATTTACAGGCACAAGGGGATTCAGTACCCGGGCTTGCCCAGAGGAGGAACATCTCATGGATCTCGTCCTCGGCAGGGCCTGTTTCCGAGAATGCACACGTCTGGCTCCTTGTCCCACACGGAAGGTGGCAGCCCTGAAAGCTGTTGCTGGTCTTCACCGTCCACCTGCAGCCTATTCACAGGCACAACAGGATTCAGCACCAGGGCAGGACCCGGGCTTGCCCAGAGGAGGAACATCTCATGGCTCTCGTCCTCGGCAGGGCCTGTTTCCGAGAAGGCACACGTCCGGCTCCTTGTCCCAAACGGAAGGTGGCAGCCCTTAAAGATGTTGCTGGTCTTCACCGTCCCCCTGCAGCCTATTCAGAGGCACAACAGCATTCAGGACCCGGGCTTGCGTAGGGGAGGAACATCTCATGGCTCTCTTCCTCGGCAGGGCCTGTTTCCAGAAAGGCACACGTCCGGCTCCTTCTCCCACACGGAAGGTGGCAGCCCGGAAAGCTGTTGCTGGTCTTTTCCATCCCCCTGCAGCCTATTCACAGGCACAAGAGGATTTGGGACCCGGGCTTGCCCAGAGGAGGAACATCTCATGGATCTCGTCCTCGGCAGGGCCTGTTTCCGAGAATGCACACGTCTGGCTCCTTGTCCCACGCGGAAGGTGGCAGCCCTGAAAGCTGTTGCTGGTCTTCACCGTTCTCCTACAGCCTATTCACAGGTACAACAGGATCCGGGACCCGGGATTGCCCAGAGGAGGAATATCTCATGGCTATCGTCCTCGGCGGGGCCTGTTTCCGAAAAGGCACACGTCAGGCTCCTTGTCCCACACGGAATGTGGCAGCCCGGAAATCTGTTGCTGGTCTTCACCGTCCACCTGCAGCCTATTCACAGGCACAACAGGATTCAGGACCCGGGCAGGACCCGGGCTTGCCCAGAGGAGGAACATCTCATGGCTCTCTTCCTCGGCAGGACCTGTTTCTTAAAAGGCACACAACCGGCTCCTTGTCCCACACGGAAGGTGGCAGCCCGGAAAGATGTTGCTGGTCTTCACCATCCCCCTGCAGCCTATTCACAGGCACAAGAGGATTTGGGACCCGGGCTTACCCAGAGGAGGAATATCTCATGGCTCTCGTCCTCGGCAGAGCCTGATTCCGAAAAGGAGCTCATCCGGCTCCTTGTCCCACACGGAATGCGGCAACCCCGAAAGCTGTTGCTGGTCTTCACCGTTCCCCTGCAGTCTATTCACAGGCACAACAGTATCTGGGACCCGGGATTGCCCATAGGGGAAACATCTCATGGCTCTAGTCCTCAGCAGAGCCTGATTCCGAAAAGGCACACATCCGGCTCCTTGTCCCACACGGAAGGTAGCAGCCGTGAAAGATGTTGCTGGTCTTCACCGTCCCCCTGCAGCCTATTCAGAGGCACAACAGTATTCATGACCCGGGCTTGCATAGAGGAGGAACATCTCATGGCTCTTTTCCTCGACAGGACCTGTTTCTTAAAAGGCACACGTCCGGCTCCTTGTCCCACACGGAAGGTGGCAGCCCTGAATGCTGTTGCTGGTCTTCACCGTCCCCCTGCAGCCTATTTACAGGCACAAGGGTATTCAGGACCCAGGCTTGCCCAGAGGAGGAACATCTCATGGCTCTCTTCCTCGGCAGAGCCTGATTCCGAAAAGGCACACGTCCGGCTCCTTGTCCCACATGGAAGGTGGCAGCCCTGAAAGATGTTGCTGGTCTTCACCGTCCCCCTGCAGCCTATTCAGAGGCACAACAGCATTCAGGACCCGGGCTTGCCCAGAGGAGGAACATCTCATGGCTCTCTTCCTCGGCAGGGCCTGTTTCCAGAAAGGCACACGTCCGGCTCCTTCTCCCACACGGAAGGTGGCAGCCCGGAAAGCTGTTGCTGGTCTTTTCCATCCCCCTGCAGCCTATTCACAGGCACAAGAGGATTTGGGACCCGGGCTTGTCCAGAGGAGGAACATCTCATGGCTCTCGTCCTCGGCAGAGCCTGATTCCAAAAAGGCGCTCATCCGGCTCCTTGTCCCACACGGAAGGTGGCAGCCCTGAAAGCTGTTGCTGGTCTTCACCGTCCCCCTGCAGCCTATTCACAGGCACAACAGGATTCAGGACCCGGGCTTGCCCAGAGGAGGAACATCTCATGGCTCTCGTCCTCGGCAGAGCCTGATTCCGAAAAGGCACACGTCCGGCTCCTTGTCCCACACGGAAGGTGCGAGCCCGGAAAGATGTTGCTGGTCTTCACCGTCCCCCTGCAGCCTATTTACAGGCACAACAGGATCTGGGACCCGGGATTGCCCCGAGGAGGAACATCTCATGGCTCCCGTCCTCGGCATAGCCTGATTCCGAAAAGGCACACGTCCGGCTCCTTGTCCCACGCGGAAGGTGGCAGCCCTGAAAGCTGTTGCTGGTCTTCACCGTTCTCCTACAGCCTATTCACAGGTACAACAGGATCCGGGACCCGGGATTGCCCAGAGGAGGAATATCTCATGGCTATCGTCCTCGGCGGGGCCTGTTTCCGAAAATGCACACGTCTGGCTCCTTGTCCCACACGGTAGGTGGCAGCCCTGAAAGCTGTTGCTGGTCTTCACCATCCCCCTGCAGCCTATTTACAGGCACAACAGGATCTGGGACCCGGGCTTGCCCAGAGGAGGAACATCTCATGGCTCTCTTCCTCGGCAGGACCTGTTTCTTAAAAGGCACACAACCGGCTCCTTGTCCCACACGGAAGGTGGCAGCCCGGAAAGATGTTGCTGGTCTTCACCATCCCCCTGCAGCCTATTCACAGTCACAAGAGGATTTGGGACCCGGGCTTACCCAGAGGAGGAACATCTCATGGCTCTCGTCCTCGGCAGAGCCTGATTCCGAAAAGGAGCTCATCCGGCTCCTTGTCCCACACGGAATGCGGCAACCCCGAAAGCTGTTGCTGGTCTTCACCGTTCCCCTGCAGTCTATTCACAGGCACAACAGTATCTGGGACCCGGGATTGCCCATAGGGGAAACATCTCATGGCTCTAGTCCTCAGCAGAGCCTGATTCCGAAAAGGCACACATCCGGCTCCTTGTCCCACACGGAAGGTAGCAGCCGTGAAAGATGTTGCTGGTCTTCACCGTCCCCCTGCAGCCTATTCAGAGGCACAACAGTATTCAGGACCCGGGCTTGCATAGAGGAGGAACATCTCATGGCTCTTTTCCTCGACAGGACCTGTTTCTTAAAAGGCACACGTCCGGCTCCTTGTCCCACACGGAAGGTGGCAGCCCTGAATGCTGTTGCTGGTCTTCACCGTCCCCCTGCAGCCTATTCAGAGGCACAACAGCATTCAGGACCCGGGCTTGCGTAGGGGAGGAACATCTCATGGCTCTCTTCCTCGGCAGGGCCTGTTTCCAGAAAGGCACACGTCCGGCTCCTTCTCCCACACGGAAGGTGGCAGCCCGGAAAGCTGTTGCTGGTCTTTTCCATCCCCCTGCAGCCTATTCACAGGCACAAGAGGATTTGGGACCCGGGCTTGTCCAGAGGAGGAACATCTCATGGCTCTCGTCCTCGGCAGAGCCTGATTCCAAAAAGGCGCTCATCCGGCTCCTTGTCCCACACGGAAGGTGGCAGCCCTGAAAGCTGTTGCTGGTCTTCACCGTCCCCCTGCAGCCTATTCACAGGCACAACAGGATTCAGGACCCGGGCTTGCCCAGAGGAGGAACATCTCATGGCTCTCGTCCTCGGCAGAGCCTGATTCCGAAAAGGCACACGTCCGGCTCCTTGTCCCACGCGGAAGGTGGCAGCCCTGAAAGCTGTTGCTGGTCTTCACCGTTCTCCTACAGCCTATTCACAGGTACAACAGGATCCGGGACCCGGGATTGCCCAGAGGAGGAATATCTCATGGCTATCGTCCTCGGCGGGGCCTGTTTCCGAAAATGCACACGTCTGGCTCCTTGTCCCACACGGTAGGTGGCAGCCCTGAAAGCTGTTGCTGGTCTTCACCATCCCCCTGCAGCCTATTTACAGGCACAACAGGATCTGGGACCCGGGCTTGCCCAGAGGAGGAATATCTCATGGCTCTCGTCCTCGGCATAGCCAGTTTCCGAAAAGGCGCACGTCCGGCTCCTTGTCCCACACGGAATGTGGCAGCCCGGAAAGCTGTTGCTGGTCTTCACCATCCCCCTGCAGCCTATTCACAGGCACAAGAGGATTTGGGACCGGGGCTTACCCAGAGGAGGAACATCTCATGGCTCTCGTCCTCGGCAGAGCCTGATTCCGAAAAGGCACTCATCCGGCTCCTTGTCCCACACGGAAGGCGGCAACCCCGAAAGCTGTTGCTGGACTTCACCGTACCCCTGCAGCCTATTCAGAGGAACAACAGCATTCAGGACCCGGGCTTGCGTAGAGGAGGAACATCTCATCGCTCTCGTCCTCGGCAGTGCCTCATTCTGAAACGGCACACCGTCCGGCTCCTTGTCCCAAACGGAAGGTGGCAGCCCTGAAAGCTGTTGCTGGTCTTCACCGTCCCCCTGCAGCCTATTCACAGGCACAACAGGATTCAGGACCCGGGCTTGCCCAGAGGAGGAACATCTCATGGCTCTCGTCCTCGGCAGAGCCTGATTCCGAAAAGGAGCTCATCCGGCTCCTTGTCCCACACGGAATGCGGCAACCCCGAAAGCTGTTGCTGGTCTTCACCGTCCCCCTGCAGTCTATTCACAGGCACAACAGTATCTGGGACCCGGGATTGCCCATAGGGGAAACATCTCATGGCTCTAGTCCTCAGCAGAGCCTGATTCCGAAAAGGCACACATCCGGCTCCTTGTCCCACACGGAAGGTAGCAGCCCTGAAAGATGTTGCTGGTCTTCACCGTCCCCCTGCAGCCTATTCAGAGGCACAACAGTATTCAGGACCCGGGCTTGCATAGAGGAGGAACATCTCATGGCTCTTTTCTTCGGCAGGACCTGTTTCTTAAAAGGCACACGTCCGGCTCCTTGTCCCACACGGAAGGTGGCAGCCCTGAATGCTGTTGCTGGTCTTCACCGTCCCCCTGCAGCCTATTCACAGGTACAACAGTATTCAGGACGCGGGCTTGCCCAGAGGAGGAACATCTCATGGCTCTCTTCCTCGGCAGGGCCTGTTTCTGAAAACGCACAGGTCCGGCTCCTTGTCCCACACGGAAGGTGGCATCCCTGAAAGATGTTGCTGGTCTTCACCGTCCCCGTGCAGCCTATTCACAGGCACAACAGGATCTGGGACCCAGGCTTGCCCAGAGGAGGAACATCTCATGGCTCTCGTCCTCGGCAAAGCCTGATTACGAAAAGGCACACGTCCGACTCCTTATCCCACACGGAAGGTTGCAGCCCTGAATGCTGTTGCTGGTCTTCACCGTCCCCCTGCAGCCTATTCACAGGCACAACAGCATTCAGTACCCGGGCTTGCCCAGTGGAGGAACATCTCATGGCTCTCGTCCTCGGCAGAGCCTGATTCCGAGAAGGCACACGTCCGGCTCCTTGTCCCACACGGAAGGTGCCAGACCTGAATGCTGTTGCTGGTCTTCACCGTCCCCCTGCAGCCTATTCACAGGTACAACAGGATTCAGGACCCGGGCTTGCCCAGTGGAGGAACATCTCATGGCTCTCGTCCTCGGCAGGGCCTGATTCCGAAAAGGAGCTCATCCGGCTCCTTGTCCCACACGGAATGCGGCAACCCCGAAAGCTGTTGATGGTCTTCACCGTCCCCCTGCAGCCTATTTACAGGCACAAGGGTATTCAGGACCCGGGCTTGCCCAGAGGAGGAACATCTCATGGCTCTCTTCCTCGGCAGAGCCTGATTTCGAAAGGCACACATCCGGCTCCTTGTCCCACAAGGAAGGTAGCAGCCCTGAAAGATGTTGCTGGTCTTCACCGTCCCCCTGCAGCCTATTCAGAGGCACAACAGTATTCAGGACCCGGGCTTGCATAGAGGAGGAACATCTCATGGCTCTCGTCCTCGGCAGGGCCTGTTTCCACAAAGGCGCACGTCCGGCTCCTTGTCCCATACGGAAGGTGGCAGCCCGGAAAGCTGTTGCTGGTCTTTTCCATCCCCCTGCAGCCTATTCACAGGCACAAGAGGATTTGGGACCCGGGCTTGTCCAGAGGAGGAACATCTCATGGCTCTCGTCCTCGGCAGAGCCTCATTCCGAAACGGCACACCGTCCGGCTCCTTGTCCCACACGGAAGGTGGCAGCCCTGAAAGATCTTGCTGGTCTTCACCGTCCCCCTGCAGCCTATTCACAGGCACAAGAGGATCTGGGTCCCGGGCTTGCCCAGAGGAGGAACATCTCATGGCTCTCGTCCTCGGCAGAGCCAGTTTCCGAAAAGGCGCACGTCATGCTCCTTGTCCCACACGGAATGTGGCAGCCCGGAAAACTGTTGCTGGTCTTCACCATCCCCCTGCAGCCTATTCACAGGCACAAGAGGATTTGGGACCCGGGCTTGTCCAGAGGAGGAACATCTCATGGCTCTCGTCCTCGGCAGAGCCTGATTCCAAAAAGGCGCTCATCCGGCTCCTTGTCCCACACGGAAGGTGGCAGCCCTGAATGCTGTTGCTGGTCTTCACCGTCCCCCTGCAGCCTATTCACAGGCACAACAGGATTTGGGACCCGGGCTTGCCCAGAGGAGGAACATCTCATGGCTCTCGTCCTCGGCAGAGCCTGATTCCGAAAAGGCACACGTCCGGCTCCTTGTCCCACACGGAAGGTGGCAGCCCTGAATGCTGTTGCTGGTCTTCACCGTCCCCCTGCAGCCTATTCACAGGTACAACAGGATTCAGGACCCGGGCTTGCCCAGAGGAGGAACATCTCATGGCTCTCTTCTTCGGCAGGGCCTGTTTCTCAAAACGCACACGTCCGGCTCCTTGTCCCACACGGAAGGTGGCAGCCCTGAAAGATGTTGCTGGTCTTCACCGTCCCCCTGCAGCCTATTCACAGGCACAAGGGTACTCAGGACCCGGGCTTGCCCAGAGGAGGAACATCTCATGGCTCTCGTCCTCGGCAGAGCCTGATTCCGAAAAGGCACACGTCCGGCTCCTTGTCCCACACGGAAGGTGGCAGCACTGAATGCTGTTGCTGGTCTTCAGGGTCCCCCTGCAGCCTATTCACAGGTACAACAGGATTCAGGACCCGGGCTTGCCCAGAGGAGGAACATCTCATGGCTCTCTTCCTCGGCAGGGCCTGTTTCTGAAAACGCACACGTCCGGCTCCTTGTCCCACACGGAAGGTGGCATCCCTGAAAGATGTTGCTGGTCTTCACCGTCCCCCTGCAGCCTATTCACAGGCACAACAGCATTCAGTACCCGGGCTTGCCCAGTGGAGGAACATCTCATGGCTCTCGTCCTCGGCAGAGCCTGATTCCGAGAAGGCACACGTCCGGCTCCTTGTCCCACACGGAAGGTGGCAGACCTGAATGCTGTTGCTGGTCTTCACCGTCCCCCTGCAGCCTATTCACAGGCACAACAGCATTCAGTACCCGGGCTTGCCCAGAGGAGGAACATCTCATGGCTCTCGTCCTCGGCAGAGCCTGATTCCGAAAAGGCACACGTCCGACACCTTATCCCACACGGAAGGTTGCAGCCCTGAATGCTGTTGCTGGTCTTCACCGTCCCCCTGCAGCCTATTCACAGGCACAACAGGATCTGGGACCCAGGCTTGCCCAGAGGAGGAACATCTCATGGCTCTCATCCACGGCAGGTCCTGTTTCCAGAAAGGCACACGTCCGGCTCCTTGTCCCAAACGGAAGGTGGCTGCCCTGAATGCTGTTGCTGGTCTTCACCGTCCCCCTGCACCCTATTCACAGGCACAACAGGATTCAGGACCCGGGCTTGCCCAGAGGAGGAACATCTCATGGCTCTCGTCCTCGGCAGAGCCTGATTCCGAAAAGGCACACGTCCGGCTCCTTGTCCCACACGGAAGGTGGCAGCTCTGAAAGCTGTTGCTGGTCTTCACCGTCCCCCTGCAGCCTATTCACAGGCACAACAGGATTCAGGAGCCGGGCTTGCCTAGAGGAGGAACATCTCATGGCTCTCGTCCTCCGCAGGTCCTGTTTCCAGAAAGGCACACGTCCGGCTCCTTGTCCCACACGGAAGGTGGCAGCCCTGAAAGATGTTGCTGGACTTCACCGTCCCCCTGCAGCCTATTCACAGGCACAACAGGATTCATGACCCGGGCTTGCCCAGAGGAGGAACATCTCATGGCTCTCGTCCTCGGCAGAGCCTGTTTCCGAAAAGGCACACGTCCGGCTCATTGTCCCAAACGGAAGGTGGCAGCCCTGAAAGCTGTTGCTGGTCTTCTCCGTCCCTCTGCAGCCTATTCACAGGCACAACAGGATGTGGGACCCGTGCTTGCCCAGAGGAGGAACATCTCATGGCTCTCGTCCTCGGCAGAGCCTCATTCCGAAACGGCACACCGTCCGGCTCCTTGTCCCACACGGAAGGTGGCAGCCCTGAAAGCTGTTGCTGGTCTTCACCGTCCCCCTGCAGCCTATTTACAGGCAAAAGGGGATTTGGGACCGGGCTTGCCCAGAGGAGGATCATCTCATGGCTCTCTTCCTCGGCAGGGCCTGTTTCCACAAAGGCACACGTCCGGCTCCTTGTCCCACACGGAAGGTGGCAGCCCTGAATGCTGTTGCTGGTCTTCACCGTCCCCCTGCAGCCTATTTAGAGGCACAAGGGGATTTTGGACCCGGGCTTGCCCAGAGGAGGAACATCTCATGGTTCTCGTCCTCCGCAGGGCCTCTTTCCAGAAAGGCACACGTCCGGCTCCTTGTCCCAAACGGAAGGTGGCAGCCCTGAAAGATGTTGCTGGTCTTCACCGTCCCCCTGCAGCCTATTCACAGGCACAACAGCATTCAGTACCCGGGCTTGCCCAGAGGAGGAACATCTCATGGCTCTCGTCCTCGGCAGAGCCTGATTCCGAAAAGGCACACGTCCGGCTCCTTGTCCCACACGGAAGGTGGCAGCCCTGAAGCTGTTGCTGGTCTTCACCGTCCCCCTGCAGCCTATTCACAGGTACAACAGGATTCAGGACCCGGGCTTGCCCAGAGGAGGAACATCTCATGGCTCTCTTCCTCGGCAGGGCCTGTTTCTGAAAACGCACACGTCCGGCTCCTTGTCCCACACGGAAGGCAGCAGCCCTGAAAGATGTTGCTGGTCTTCACCGTCCCCGTGCAGCCTATTCACAGGCACAACAGGATCTGGGACCCAGGCTTGCCCAGAGGAGGAACATCTCATGGCTCTCGTCCTCGGCAAAGCCTGATTACGAAAAGGCACACGTCCGACTCCTTATCCCACACGGAAGGTTGCAGCCCTGAATGCTGTTGCTGGTCTTCACCGTCCCCCTGCAGCCTATTCACAGGCACAACAGCATTCAGTACCCGGGCTTGCCCAGAGGAGGAACATCTCATGGCTCTCGTCCTCGGCAGAGCCTGATTCCGAAAAGGAGCTCATCCGGCTCCTTGTCCCACACGGAATGCGGCAACCCCGAAAGCTGTTGCTGGTCTTCACCGTCCCCCTGCAGCCTATTCACAGGCACAACAGTATCTGGGACCCGGGATTGCCCATAGGAGAAACATCTCATGGCTCTCGTCCTCGGCAGAGCCTGATTCCGAAAAGGAGCTCATCCGGCTCCTTGTCCCACACGGAATGCGGCAACCCCGAAAGCTGTTGCTGGTCTTCACCGTCCCCCTGCAGCCTATTCACAGGTACAACAGGATCCGGGACCCGGGCTTGCCCAGAGGAGGAATATCTCATGGCTATCGTCCTCGGCAGGGCCTGTTTCCGAAAATGCACACGTCTGGCTCCTTGTCCCACACAGTAGGTGGCAGCCCTGAAAGCTGTTGCTGGTCTTCACCGTCCCCCTGCAGCCTATTCAGAGGCACAACAGTATTCAGGACCCGGGCTTGCATAGAGGAGGAACATATCATGGCTCTCGTCCTCGGCAGGGCCTGTTTCCAGAAAGGCACACGTCCAGCTCCTTATCCCACACGGAAGGTTGCAGCCCTGAATGCTGTTGCTGGTCTTCACCGTCCCCCTGCAGCCTATTCACAGGCACAAGGGTACTCAGGACCCGGGCTTGCCCAGAGGAGGAACATCTCATGGCTCTCGTCCTCGGCAGAGCCTGATTACGAAAAGGCACACGTCCGACTCCTTATCCCACACGGAAGGTTGCAGCCCTGAATGCTGTTGCTGGTCTTCACCGTCCCCCTGCAGCCTATTCACAGGCACAACAGGATCTGGGACCCAGGCTTGCCCAGAGGAGGAACATCTCATGGCTCTCATCCTCGGCAGGTCCTGTTTCCAGAAAGGCACACGTCCGGCTCCTTGTCCCAAACGGAATGTGGCTGCCCTGAATGCTGTTGCTGGTCTTCACCGTCCCCCTGCACCCTATTCACAGTCACAACAGGATTCAGGAGCCGGGCTTGCCTAGAGGAGGAACATCTCATGGCTCTCGTCCTCCGCAGGGCCTGTTTCCAGAAAGGCACACGTCCGGCTCCTTGTCCCACACGGAAGGTGGTAGCCCTGAAAGATGTTGCTGGTCTTCACCGTCCCCCTGCACCCTATTCACAGGCACAACAGGATTCAGGACCCGGGCTTGCCCAGAGGAGGAACATCTCATGGCTCTCGTCCTCGGCAGAGCCTGTTTCCGAAAAGGCACACGTCCGGCTCATTGTCCCAAACGGAAGGTGGCAGCCCTGAAAGATGTTGCTGGTCTTCTCCGTCCCCCTGCAGGCTATTCACAGGCACAACAGCATGTGGGTCCCGTGCTTGCCAGAGGAGGAACATCTCATGGCTCTCGTCCTCGGCAGAGCCTCATTCCGAAACGGCACACCGTCCGGCTCATTGTCCCACACGGTATGTGGCAGCCCTGAATGCTGTTGCTGGTCTTCACCGTCCCCCTGCAGCCTATTTACAGGCAAAAGGGGATTTGGGACCGGGCTTGCCCAGAGGAGGAACATCTCATGGCTCTCTTCCTCGGCAGGGCCTGTTTCCAGAAAGGCACACGTCCGGCTCCTTGTCCCACACGGAAGGTGGCAGCCCTGAAAGCTGTTGCTGGTCTTCACCGTCCCCCTGCAGCCTATTCACAGGCACAAGGGGATTTTGGACCCGGGCTTGCCCAGAGGAGGAACATCTCATGGTTCTCGTCCTCCTCAGGGCCTCTTTCCAGAAAGGCACACGTCCGGATCCTTGTCCCAAACGGAAGGTGGCAGCCCTGAATGCTGTTGCTGGTCTTCACCGTCCACCTGCAGCCTATTCACAGGCACAACAGGATTCAGGACCCGGGCTTGCCCAGAGGAGGAACATCTCATGGCTCTCGTCCTCGGCAGAGCCTGATTCCGAAAAGGCACACGTCCGGCTCCTTGTCCCACACGGAAGGTGGCAGCCCTGAATGCTGTTGCTGGTCTTCACCGTCCCCCTGCAGCCTATTCACAGGCACAACAGGATTCAGGACCCGGGCTTGCCCAGAGGAGGAACATCTCATGGCTCTCGTCCTCGGCAGAGCCTGTTTCCGAAAAGGCACACGTCAGGCTCCTTGTCCCACACGGAATGTGGCAGCCCGGAAATCTGTTGCTGGTCTTCACCGTCCACCTGCAGCCTATTCACAGGCACAACAGGATTCAGGACCCGGGCAGGACCCGGGCTTGCCCAGAGGAGGAACATCTCATGGCTCTCTTCCTCGGCAGGACCTGTTTCTTAAAAGGCACACAACCGGCTCCTTGTCCCACACGGAAGGTGGCAGCCCTGAATGCTGTTGCTGGTCTTCACCATCCCCCTGCAGCCTATTCACAGGCACAAGAGGTTTTGGGACCCAGGCTTGCCCAGAGGAGGAACATCTCATGGCTCTCGTCCTCGGCAAAGCCTGATTACGAAAAGGCACACGTCCGACTCCTTATCCCACACAGAAGGTTGCAGCCCTGAATCCTGTTGCTGGTCTTCACCGTCCCCCTGCAGCCTATTCACAGGCACAACAGCATTCAGTACCCGGGCTTGCCCAGTGGAGGAACATCTCATGGCTCTCGTCCTCGGCAGAGCCTGATTCCGAGAAGGCACACGTCCGGCTCCTTGTCCCACACGGAAGGTGGCAGACCTGAATGCTGTTGCTGGTCTTCACCGTCCCCCTGCAGCCTATTCACAGGCACAACAGCATTCAGTACCCGGGCTTGCCCAGTGGAGGAACATCTCATGGCTCTCGTCCTCGGCAGAGCCTGATTCCGAGAAGGCACACCGTCCGGCTCCTTGTCCCACACGGAAGGTGGCAGACCTGAATGCTGTTGCTGGTCTTCACCGTCCCCCTGCAGCCTATTCACAGGCACAACAGCATTCAGTACCCGGGCTTGCCCAGAGGAGGAACATCTCATGGCTCTCGTCCTCGGCAGAGCCTGATTCCGAAAAGGCACACGTCCGACACCTTATCCCACACGGAAGGTTGCAGCCCTGAATGCTGTTGCTGGTCTTCACCGTCCCCCTGCAGCCTATTCACAGGCACAACAGGATCTGGAACCCAGGCTTGCCCAGAGGAGGAACATCTCATGGCTCTCATCCACGGCAGGTCCTGTTTCCAGAAAGGCACACGTCCGGCTCCTTGTCCCAAACGGAAGGTGGCTGCCCTGAATGCTGTTGCTGGTCTTCACCGTCCCCCTGCACCCTATTCACAGGCACAACAGGATTCAGGACCCGGGCTTGCCCAGAGGAGGAACATCTCATGGCTCTCGTCCTCGGCAGAGCCTGATTCCGAAAAGGCACACGTCCGGCTCCTTGTCCCACACGGAAGGTGGCAGCTCTGAAAGCTGTTGCTGGTCTTCACCGTCCCCCTGCAGCCTATTCACAGGCACAACAGGATTCAGGAGCCGGGCTTGCCTAGAGGAGGAACATCTCATGGCTCTCGTCCTCCGCAGGTCCTGTTTCCAGAAAGGCACACGTCCGGCTCCTTGTCCCACACGGAAGGTGGCAGCCCTGAAAGATGTTGCTGGACTTCACCGTCCCCCTGCAGCCTATTCACAGGCACAACAGGATTCATGACCCGGGCTTGCCCAGAGGAGGAACATCTCATGGCTCTCGTCCTCGGCAGAGCCTGTTTCCGAAAAGGCACACGTCCGGCTCATTGTCCCAAACGGAAGGTGGCAGCCCTGAAAGCTGTTGCTGGTCTTCTCCGTCCCTCTGCAGCCTATTCACAGGCACAACAGGATGTGGGACCCGTGCTTGCCCAGAGGAGGAACATCTCATGGCTCTCGTCCTCGGCAGAGCCTCATTCCGAAACGGCACACCGTCCGGCTCCTTGTCCCACACGGAAGGTGGCAGCCCTGAAAGCTGTTGCTGGTCTTCACCGTCCCCCTGCAGCCTATTTACAGGCAAAAGGGGATTTGGGACCGGGCTTGCCCAGAGGAGGATCATCTCATGGCTCTCTTCCTCGGCAGGGCCTGTTTCCACAAAGGCACACGTCCGGCTCCTTGTCCCACACGGAAGGTGGCAGCCCTGAATGCTGTTGCTGGTCTTCACCGTCCCCCTGCAGCCTATTTAGAGGCACAAGGGGATTTTGGACCCGGGCTTGCCCAGAGGAGGAACATCTCATGGTTCTCGTCCTCCGCAGGGCCTCTTTCCAGAAAGGCACACGTCCGGCTCCTTGTCCCAAACGGAAGGTGGCAGCCCTGAAAGATGTTGCTGGTCTTCACCGTCCCCCTGCAGCCTATTCACAGGCACAACAGCATTCAGTACCCGGGCTTGCCCAGAGGAGGAACATCTCATGGCTCTCGTCCTCGGCAGAGCCTGATTCCGAAAAGGCACACGTCCGGCTCCTTGTCCCACACGGAAGGTGGCAGCCCTGAAGCTGTTGCTGGTCTTCACCGTCCCCCTGCAGACTATTCACAGGTAAAACAGGATTCAGGACCCGGGCTTGCCCAGAGGAGGAACATCTCATGGCTCTCTTCCTCGGCAGGGCCTGTTTCTGAAAACGCACACGTCCGGCTCCTTGTCCCACACGGAAGGCAGCAGCCCTGAAAGATGTTGCTGGTCTTCACCGTCCCCGTGCAGCCTATTCACAGGCACAACAGGATCTGGGACCCAGGCTTGCCCAGAGGAGGAACATCTCATGGCTCTCGTCCTCGGCAAAGCCTGATTACGAAAAGGCACACGTCCGACTCCTTATCCCACACGGAAGGTTGCAGCCCTGAATGCTGTTGCTGGTCTTCACCGTCCCCCTGCAGCCTATTCACAGGCACAACAGCATTCAGTACCCGGGCTTGCCCAGAGGAGGAACATCTCATGGCTCTCGTCCTCGGCAGAGCCTGATTCCGAAAAGGAGCTCATCCGGCTCCTTGTCCCACACGGAATGCGGCAACCCCGAAAGCTGTTGCTGGTCTTCACCGTCCCCCTGCAGCCTATTCACAGGCACAACAGTATCTGGGACCCGGGATTGCCCATAGGAGAAACATCTCATGGCTCTCGTCCTCGGCAGAGCCTGATTCCGAAAAGGAGCTCATCCGGCTCCTTGTCCCACACGGAATGCGGCAACCCCGAAAGCTGTTGCTGGTCTTCACCGTCCCCCTGCAGCCTATTCACAGGTACAACAGGATCCGGGACCCGGGCTTGCCCAGAGGAGGAATATCTCATGGCTATCGTCCTCGGCAGGGCCTGTTTCCGAAAATGCACACGTCTGGCTCCTTGTACCACACAGTAGGTGGCAGCCCTGAAAGCTGTTGCTGGTCTTCACCGTCCCCCTGCAGCCTATTCAGAGGCACAACAGTATTCAGGACCCGGGCTTGCATAGAGGAGGAACATATCATGGCTCTCG
Source organism: Astur gentilis (assembly GCF_929443795.1). NCBI lineage: Eukaryota > Metazoa > Chordata > Aves > Accipitriformes > Accipitridae > Astur > Astur gentilis. The sequence continues at coordinate 6,454,305 of NC_064914.1, forward strand.
TCCTCGGCAGGTCCTGTTTCCAGAAAGGCACACGTCCGGTTCCTTGTCCCACACGGAAGGTGGCAGCCATGAAAGCTGTTGCTGGTCTTCACCGTCCCCCTGCAGCCTATTCACAGGCACAAGAGGATCTGGGTCCCGGGCTTGCCCAGAGGAGGAACATCTCATGGCTCTCGTCCTCGGCAGAGCCAGTTTACGAAAAGGCGCACGTCAGGCTCCTTGTCCCACACGGAAGGTGGCAGCCCTGAATGCTGTTGCTGGTCTTCACCGTCCCCCTGCAGCCTATTCACAGGCACAACAGGATTCAGGACCCGGGCTTGCCCAGAGTAGGAACATCTCATGGCTCTCGTCCTCGGCAGAGCCTGATTCCGAAAAGGCACACGTCCAGCTCCTTATCCCACACGGAAGGTTGCAGCCCTGAATGCTGTTGCTGGTCTTCACCGTCCCCCTGCAGCCTATTCACAGGCACAAGGGTACTCAGGACCCGGGCTTGCCCAGAGGAGGAACATCTCATGGCTCTCGTCCTCGGCAGAGCCTGATTACGAAAAGGCACACGTCCGACTCCTTATCCCACACGGAAGGTTGCAGCCCTGAATGCTGTTGCTGGTCTTCACCGTCCCCCTGCAGCCTATTCACAGGCACAACAGGATCTGGGACCCAGGCTTGCCCAGAGGAGGAACATCTCATGGCTCTCATCCTCGGCAGGTCCTGTTTCCAGAAAGGCACACGTCCGGCTCCTTGTCCCAAACGGAAGGTGGCTGCCCTGAATGCTGTTGCTGGTCTTCACCGTCCCCCTGCACCCTATTCACAGTCACAACAGGATTCAGGAGCCGGGCTTGCCTAGAGGAGGAACATCTCATGGCTCTCGTCCTCCGCAGGGCCTGTTTCCAGAAAGGCACACGTCCGGCTCCTTGTCCCACACGGAAGGTGGCAGCCCTGAAAGATGTTGCTGGTCTTCACCGTCCCCCTGCACCCTATTCACAGGCACAACAGGATTCAGGACCCGGGCTTGCCCAGAGGAGGAACATCTCATGGCTCTCGTCCTCGGCAGAGCCTGTTTCCGAAAAGGCACACGTCCGGCTCATTGTCCCAAACGGAAGGTGGCAGCCCTGAAAGATGTTGCTGGTCTTCTCCGTCCCCCTGCAGACTATTCACAGGCACAACAGCATGTGGGTCCCGTGCTTGCCAGAGGAGGAACATCTCATGGCTCTCGTCCTCGGCAGAGCCTCATTCCGAAACGGCACACCGTCCGGTTCATTGTCCCACACGGTATGTGGCAGCCCTGAAAGCTGTTGCTGGTCTTCACCGTCCCCCTGCAGCCTATTTACAGGCAAAAGGGGATTTGGGACCGGGCTTGCCCAGAGGAGGAACATCTCATGGCTCTCTTCCTCGGCAGGGCCTGTTTCCAGAAAGGCACACGTCCGGCTCCTTGTCCCACACGGAAGGTGGCAGCCCTGAAAGCTGTTGCTGGTCTTCACCGTCCCCCTGCAGCCTATTCACAGGCACAAGGGGATTTTGGACCCGGGCTTGCCCAGAGGAGGAACATCTCATGGTTCTCGTCCTCCTCAGGGCCTCTTTCCAGAAAGGCACACGTCCGGATCCTTGTCCCAAACGGAAGGTGGCAGCCCTGAATGCTGTTGCTGGTCTTCACCGTCCACCTGCAGCCTATTCACAGGCACAACAGCATGTGGGTCCCGTGCTTGCCCAGAGGAGGAACATCTCATGGCTCTCGTCCTCGGCAGGGCCTGTTTCCGAAAATGCACACGTCTGGCTCCTTGTCCCACACAGTAGGTGGCAGCCCTGAAAGCTGTTGCTGGTCTTCACCGTCCCCCTGCAGCCTATTCAGTGGCACAACAGGATTCAGGACCCGGGCTTGCCCAGAGGAGGAACATCTCATGGCTCTCGTCCTCGGCAGAGCCTCATTCCGAAACGGCACACCGTCCGGCTCCTTGTCCCACACGGAAGGTGGCAGCCCTGAAAGCTGTTGCTGGTCTTCACCGTCCCCCTGCAGCCTATTCACAGGCACAAGAGGATCTGGGTCCCGGGCTTGCCCAGAGGAGGAACATCTCATGGCTCTCGTCCTCGGCAGAGCCAGTTTCCGAAAAGGCGCACGTCATGCTCCTTGTCCCACACGGAATGTGGCAGCCCGGAAAACTGTTGCTGGTCTTCACCATCCCCCTGCAGCCTATTCACAGGCACAAGAGGATTTGGGACCCGGGCTTGTCCAGAGGAGGAACATCTCATGGCTCTCGTCCTCGGCAGAGCCTGATTCCAAAAAGGCGCTCATCCGGCTCCTTGTCCCACACGGAAGGTTGCAGCCCTGAATGCTGTTGCTGGTCTTCACCGTCCCCCTGCAGCCTATTCACAGGCACAACAGGATTTGGGACCCGGGATTGTCCAGAGGAGGAACATCTCATGGCTCTCGTCCTCGGCAGAGCCTGATTCCAAAAAGGCGCTCATCCGGCTCCTTGTCCCACACGGAAGGTGGCAGCCCTGAATGCTGTTGCTGGTCTTCACCGTCCCCCTGCAGCCTATTCACAGGCACAACAGGATTCAGGACCCGGGCTTGCCCAGAGGAGGAACATCTCATGGCTCTCGTCCTCGGCAGAGCCTGATTCCGAAAAGGCACACGTCCAGCTCCTTATCCCACACGGAAGGTTGCAGCCCTGAATGCTGTTGCTGGTCTTCACCGTCCCCCTGCAGCCTATTCACAGGCACAAGGGTACTCAGGACCCGGGCTTGCCCAGAGGAGGAACATCTCATGGCTCTCGTCCTCGGCAGAGCCTGATTACGAAAAGGCACACGTCCGACTCCTTATCCCACACGGAAGGTTGCAGCCCTGAATGCTGTTGCTGGTCTTCACCGTCCCCCTGCAGCCTATTCACAGGCACAACAGGATCTGGGACCCAGGCTTGCCCAGAGGAGGAACATCTCATGGCTCTCGTCCTCGGCAGGGCCTGATTCCGAAAAGGAGCTCATCCGGCTCCTTGTCCCACACGGAATGCGGCAAACCCGAAAGCTGTTGATGGTCTTCACCGTCCCCCTGCAGCCTATTTACAGGCACAAGGGTATTCAGGACCCGGGCTTGCCCAGAGGAGGAACATCTCATGGCTCTCTTCCTCGGCAGAGCCTGATTTCGAAAAGGCACACATCCGGCTCCTTGTCCCACACGGAAGGTAGCAGCCCTGAAAGATGTTGCTGGTCTTCACCGTCCCCCTGCAGCCTATTCAGAGGCACAACAGTATTCAGGACCCGGGCTTGCATAGAGGAGGAACATCTCATGGCTCTCGTCCTCGGCAGGGCCTGTTTCCACAAAGGCGCACGTCCGGCTCCTTGTCCCACACGGAAGGTGGCAGCCCGGAAAGCTGTTGCTGGTCTTTTCCATCCCCCTGCAGCCTATTCACAGGCACAAGAGGATTTGGGACCCGGGCTTGTCCAGAGGAGGAACATCTCATGGCTCTCGTCCTCGGCAGAGCCTGATTCCAAAAAGGCGCTCATCCGGCTCCTTGTCCCTCACGGAAGGTGCGAGCCCGGAAAGCTGTTGCTGGTCTTCACCGTCCCCCTGCAGCCTATTCACAGGTACAACAGGATCCGGGACCCGGTCTTGCCCAGAGGAGGAATATCTCATGGCTATCGTCCTCGGCAGGGCCTGTTTCCGAAAATGCACACGTCTGGCTCCTTGTCCCACACAGTAGGTGGCAGCCCTGAAAGCTGTTGCTGGTCTTCACCGTCCCCCTGCAGCCTATTCAGTGGCACAACAGGATTCAGGACCCGGGCTTGCCCAGAGGAGGAACATCTCATGGCTCTCGTCCTCGGCAGAGCCTCATTCCGAAACGGCACACCGTCCGGCTCCTTGTCCCACACGGAAGGTGGCAGCCCTGAAAGCTGTTGCTGGTCTTCACCGTCCCCCTGCAGCCTATTCACAGGCACAAGAGGATCTGGGTCCCGGGCTTGCCCAGAGGAGGAACATCTCATGGCTCTCGTCCTCGGCAGAGCCAGTTTCCGAAAAGGCGCACGTCATGCTCCTTGTCCCACACGGAATGTGGCAGCCCGGAAAACTGTTGCTGGTCTTCACCATCCCCCTGCAGCCTATTCACAGGCACAAGAGGATTTGGGACCCGGGCTTGTCCAGAGGAGGAACATCTCATGGCTCTCGTCCTCGGCAGAGCCTGATTCCAAAAAGGCGCTCATCCGGCTCCTTGTCCCACACGGAAGGTGGCAGCCCTGAATGCTGTTGCTGGTCTTCACCGTCCCCCTGCAGCCTATTCACAGGCACAACAGGATTTGGGACCCGGGATTGTCCAGAGGAGGAACATCTCATGGCTCTCGTCCTCGGCAGAGCCTGATTCCAAAAAGGCGCTCATCCGGCTCCTTGTCCCACACGGAAGGTGGCAGCCCTGAATGCTGTTGCTGGTCTTCACCGTCCCCCTGCAGCCTATTCACAGGCACAACAGGATTCAGGACCCGGGCTTGCCCAGAGGAGGAACATCTCATGGCTCTCGTCCTCGGCAGAGCCTGATTCCGAAAAGGCACACGTCCAGCTCCTTATCCCACACGGAAGGTTGCAGCCCTGAATGCTGTTGCTGGTCTTCACCGTCCCCCTGCAGCCTATTCACAGGCACAAGGGTACTCAGGACCCGGGCTTGCCCAGAGGAGGAACATCTCATGGCTCTCGTCCTCGGCAGAGCCTGATTACGAAAAGGCACACGTCCGACTCCTTATCCCACACGGAAGGTTGCAGCCCTGAATGCTGTTGCTGGTCTTCACCGTCCCCCTGCAGCCTATTCACAGGCACAACAGGATCTGGGACCCAGGCTTGCCCAGAGGAGGAACATCTCATGGCTCTCATCCTCGGCAGGTCCTGTTTCCAGAAAGGCACACGTCCGGCTCCTTGTCCCAAACGGAAGGTGGCTGCCCTGAATGCTGTTGCTGGTCTTCACCGTCCACCTGCAGCCTATTCACAGGCACAACAGGATTCAGGAGCCGGGCTTGCCTAGAGGAGGAACATCTCATGGCTCTCGTCCTCCGCAGGGCCTGTTTCCAGAAAGGCACACGTCCGGCTCCTTGTCCCACACGGAAGGTGGCAGCCCTGAAAGATGTTGCTGGTCTTCACCGTCCCCCTGCACCCTATTCACAGGCACAACAGGATTCAGGACCCGGGCTTGCCCAGAGGAGGAACATCTCATGGCTCTCGTCCTCGGCAGAGCCTGTTTCCGAAAAGGCACACGTCCGGCTCATTGTCCCAAACGGAAGGTGGCAGCCCTGAAAGATGTTGCTGGTCTTCTCCGTCCCCCTGCAGACTATTCACAGGCACAACAGCATGTGGGACCCGTGCTTGCCAGAGGAGGAACATCTCATGGCTCTCGTCCTCGGCAGAGCCTCATTCCGAAACGGCACACCGTCCGGCTCCTTGTCCCACACGGTATGTGGCAGCCCTGAAAGCTGTTGCTGGTCTTCACCGTCCCCCTGCAGCCTATTTACAGGCAAAAGGGGATTTGGGACCGGGCTTGCCCAGAGGAGGAACATCTCATGGCTCTCTTCCTCGGCAGGGCCTGTTTCCAGAAAGGCACACGTCTGGCTCCTTGTCCCACACGGAAGGTGGCAGCCCTGAAAGATCTTGCTGGTCTTCACCGTCCCCCTGCAGCCTATTCACAGGCACAAGGGGATTTTGGACCCGGGCTTGCCCAGAGGAGGAACATCTCATGGTTCTCGTCCTCCACAGGGCCTCTTTCCAGAAAGGCACACGTCCGGATCCTTGTCCCAAACGGAAGGTGGCAGCCCTGAATGCTGTTGCTGGTCTTCACCGTCCACCTGCAGCCTATTCACAGGCACAACAGGATTCAGGACCCGGGCTTGCCCAGAGGAGGAACATCTCATGGCTCTCGTCCTCGGCAGAGCCTGATTCCGAAAAGGCACACGTCCGGCTCCTTGTCCCACACGGAAGGTGGCAGCCCTGAATGCTGTTGCTGGTCTTCACCGTCCCCCTGCAGCCTATTCACAGGCACAACAGGATTCAGGACCCGGGCTTGCCCAGAGGAGGAACATCTCATGGCTCTCTTCCTCGGCAGAGCCTGTTTCCGAAAAGGCACACGTCAGGCTCCTTGTCCCACACGGAATGTGGCAGCCCGGAAATCTGTTGCTGGTCTTCACCGTCCACCTGCAGCCTATTCACAGGCACAACAGGATTCAGGACCCGGGCAGGACCCGGGCTTGCCCAGAGGAGGAACATCTCATGGCTCTCTTCCTCGGCAGGACCTGTTTCTTAAAAGGCACACAACCGGCTCCTTGTCCCACACGGAAGGTGACAGCCCTGAATGCTGTTGCTGGTCTTCACCATCCCCCTGCAGCCTATTCACAGGCACAAGAGGATTTGGGACCCGGGCTTACCCAGAGGAGGAACATCTCATGGCTCTCGTCCTCGGCAGGGCCTGATTCCGAAAAGGAGCTCATCCGGCTCCTTGTCCCACACGGAATGCGGCAAACCCGAAAGCTGTTGATGGTCTTCACCGTCCCCCTGCAGCCTATTTACAGGCACAAGGGTATTCAGGACCCGGGCTTGCCCAGAGGAGGAACATCTCATGGCTCTCTTCCTCGGCAGGGCCTGATTTCGAAAAGGCACACATCCGGCTCCTTGTCCCACACGGAAGGTAGCAGCCCTGAATGCTGTTGCTGGTCTTCACCGTCCCCCTGCAGCCTATTCAGAGGCACAACAGTATTCAGGACCCGGGCTTGCATAGAGGAGGAACATCTCATGGCTCTCGTCCTCGGCAGGGCCTGTTTCCACAAAGGCGCACGTCCGGCTCCTTGTCCCACACGGAAGGTGGCAGCCCGGAAAGCTGTTGCTGGTCTTTTCCATCCCCTTGCAGCCTATTCACAGGCACAACAGGATTTGGGACCCGGGCTTGTCCAGAGGAGGAACATCTCATGGCTCTCGTCCTCGGCAGAGCCTGATTCCAAAAAGGCGCTCATCCGGCTCCTTGTCCCTCACGGAAGGTGCGAGCCCGGAAAGCTGTTGCTGGTCTTCACCGTCCCCCTGCAGCCTATTCACAGGTACAACAGGATCCGGGACCCGGGCTTGCCCAGAGGAGGAATATCTCATGGCTATCGTCCTCGGCATGGCCTGTTTCCGAAAATGCACACGTCTGGCTCCTTGTCCCACACAGTAGGTGGCAGCCCTGAAAGCTGTTGCTGGTCTTCACCGTCCCCCTGCAGCCTATTCAGTGGCACAACAGGATTCAGGACCCGGGCTTGCCCAGAGGAGGAACATCTCATGGCTCTCGTCCTCGGTAGAGCCTCATTCCGAAACGGCACACCGTCCGGCTCCTTGTCCCACACGGAAGGTGGCAGCCCTGAAAGCTGTTGCTGGTCTTCACCGTCCCCCTGCAGCCTATTCACAGGCACAAGAGGATCTGGGTCCCGGGCTTGCCCAGAGGAGGAACATCTCATGGCTCTCGTCCTCGGCAGAGCCAGTTTCCGAAAAGGCGCACGTCATGCTCCTTGTCCCACACGGAATGTGGCAGCCCGGAAAACTGTTGCTGGTCTTCACCATCCCCCTGCAGCCTATTCACAGGCACAAGAGGATTTGGGACCCGGGCTTGTCCAGAGGAGGAACATCTCATGGCTCTCGTCCTCGGCAGAGCCTGATTCCAAAAAGGCACACGTCCGGCTCCTTGTCCCACACGGAAGGTGGCAGCCCTGAATGCTGTTGCTGGTCTTCACCGTCCCCCTGCAGCCTATTTAGAGGCACAAGGGGATTTTGGACCCGGGCTTGCCCAGAGGAGGAACATCTCATGGCTCTCGTCCTCGGCAGAGCCTGATTCCGAAAAGGCACACGTCCGGCTCCTTGTCCCACACGGAAGGTGGCAGCCCTGAATGCTGTTGCTGGTCTTCACCGTCCCCCTGCAGCCTATTCACAGGTACAACAGGATTCAGGACCCGGGCTTGCCCAGAGGAGGAACATCTCATGGCTCTCTTCCTCGGCAGGGCCTGTTTCTGAAAACGCACACGTCCGGCTCCTTGTCCCACACGGAAGGTGGCAGCCCTGAAAGATGTTGCTGGTCTTCACCGTCCCCCTGCAGCCTATTCACAGGCACAAGGGTACTCAGGACCCGGGCTTGCCCAGAGGAGGAACATCTCATGGCTCTCGTCCTCGGCAGAGCCTGATTCCGAAAAGGCACACGTCCGGCTCCTTGTCCCACACGGAAGGTGGCAGCCCTGAATGCTGTTGCTGGTCTTCACCGTCCCCCTGCAGCCTATTCACAGGTACAACAGGATTCAGGACCCGGGCTTGCCCAGAGGAGGAACATCTCATGGCTCTCTTCCTCGGCAGGGCCTGTTTCTGAAAACGCACACGTCCGGCTCCTTGTCCCACACGGAAGGTGGCATCCCTGAAAGATGTTGCTGGTCTTCACCGTCCCCGTGCAGCCTATTCACAGGCACAACAAGATCTGGGACCCAGGCTTGCCCAGAGGAGGAACATCTCATGGCTCTCGTCCTCGGCAAAGCCTGATTACGAAAAGGCACACGTCCGACTCCTTATCCCACACAGAAGGTTGCAGCCCTGAATGCTGTTGCTGGTCTTCACCGTCCCCCTGCAGCCTATTCAGAGGCACAACAGCATTCAGTACCCGGGCTTGCCCAGTGGAGGAACATCTCATGGCTCTCGTCCTCGGCAGAGCCTGATTCCGAGAAGGCACACGTCCGGCTCCTTGTCCCACACGGAAGGTGGCAGACCTGAATGCTGTTGCTGGTCTTCACCGTCCCCCTGCAGCCTATTCACAGGCACAACAGCATTCAGTACCCGGGCTTGCCCAGTGGAGGAACATCTCATGGCTCTCGTCCTCGGCAGAGCCTGATTCCGAGAAGGCACACGTCCGGCTCCTTGTCCCACACGGAAGGTGGCAGACCTGAATGCTGTTGCTGGTCTTCACCGTCCCCCTGCAGCCTATTCACAGGCACAACAGCATTCAGTACCCGGGCTTGCCCAGAGGAGGAACATCTCATGGCTCTCGTCCTCGGCAGAGCCTGATTCCGAAAAGGCACACGTCCGACACCTTATCCCACACGGAAGGTTGCAGCCCTGAATGCTGTTGCTGGTCTTCACCGTCCCCCTGCAGCCTATTCACAGGCACAACAGGATCTGGGACCCAGGCTTGCCCAGAGGAGGAACATCTCATGGCTCTCATCCACGGCAGGTCCTGTTTCCAGAAAGGCACACGTCCGGCTCCTTGTCCCAAACGGAAGGTGGCTGCCCTGAATGCTGTTGCTGGTCTTCACCGTCCCCCTGCACCCTATTCACAGGCACAACAGGATTCAGGACCCGGGCTTGCCCAGAGGAGGAACATCTCATGGCTCTCGTCCTCGGCAGAGCCTGATTCCGAAAAGGCACACGTCCGGCTCCTTCTCCCACACGGAAGGTGGCAGCTCTGAAAGCTGTTGCTGGTCTTCACCGTCCCCCTGCAGCCTATTCACAGGCACAACAGGATTCAGGAGCCGGGCTTGCCTAGAGGAGGAACATCTCATGGCTCTCGTCCTCCGCAGGTCCTGTTTCCAGAAAGGCACACGTCCGGCTCCTTGTCCCACACGGAAGGTGGCAGCCCTGAAAGATGTTGCTGGACTTCACCGTCCCCCTGCAGCCTATTCACAGGCACAACAGGATGTGGGACCCGTGCTTGCCCAGAGGAGGAACATCTCATGGCTCTCGTCCTCGGCAGAGCCTGTTTCCGAAAAGGCACACGTCCGGCTCATTGTCCCAAACGGAAGGTGGCAGCCCTGAAAGCTGTTGCTGGTCTTCTCCGTCCCTCTGCAGCCTATTCACAGGCACAACAGGATGTGGGACCCGTGCTTGCCCAGAGGAGGAACATCTCATGGCTCTCGTCCTCGGCAGAGCCTCATTCCGAAACGGCACACCGTCCGGCTCCTTGTCCCACACGGAAGGTGGCAGCCCTGAAAGCTGTTGCTGGTCTTCACCGTCCCCCTGCAGCCTATTTACAGGCAAAAGGGGATTTGGGACCGGGCTTGCCCAGAGGAGGAACATCTCATGGCTCTCTTCCTCGGCAGGGCCTGTTTCCACAAAGGCACACGTCCGGCTCCTTGTCCCACACGGAAGGTGGCAGCCCTGAAAGATCTTGCTGGTCTTCACCGTCCCCCTGCAGCCTATTTAGAGGCACAAGGGGATTTTGGACCCGGGCTTGCCCAGAGGAGGAACATCTCATGGTTCTCGTCCTCCGCAGGGCCTCTTTCCAGAAAGGCACACGTCCGGCTCCTTGTCCCAAACGGAAGGTGGCAGCCCTGAAAGATGTTGCTGGTCTTCACCGTCCCCCTGCAGCCTATTCACAGGCACAACAGCATTCAGTACCCGGGCTTGCCCAGAGGAGGAACATCTCATGGCTCTCGTCCTCGGCAGAGCCTGATTCCGAAAAGGCACACGTCCGGCTCCTTGTCCCACACGGAAGGTGGCAGCCCTGAAGCTTTTGCTGGTCTTCACCGTCCCCCTGCAGCCTATTCACAGGTAAAACAGGATTCAGGACCCGGGCTTGCCCAGAGGAGGAACATCTCATGGCTCTCTTCCTCGGCAGGGCCTGTTTCTGAAAACGCACACGTCCGGCTCCTTGTCCCACACGGAAGGCAGCAGCCCTGAAAGATGTTGCTGGTCTTCACCGTCCCCGTGCAGCCTATTCACAGGCACAACAGGATCTGGGACCCAGGCTTGCCCAGAGGAGGAAAATCTCATGGCTCTCGTCCTCGGCAAAGCCTGATTACGAAAAGGCACACGTCCGACTCCTTATCCCACACGGAAGGTTGCAGCCCTGAATGCTGTTGCTGGTCTTCACCGTCCCCCTGCAGCCTATTCACAGGCACAACAGCATTCAGTACCCGGGCTTGCCCAGAGGAGGAACATCTCATGGCTCTCGTCCTCGGCAGAGCCTGATTCCGAAAAGGAGCTCATCCGGCTACTTGTCCCACACGGAAGGTGGCAGCCCTGAAAGATGTTGCTGGTCTTCACCGTCCCCCTGCAGCCTATTCAGAGGCACAACAGTATTCAGGACCCGGACTTGCATAGAGGAGGAACATCTCATGGCTCTCGTCCTCGGCAGGGCCTGTTTCCACAAAGGCGCACGTCCGGCTCCTTGTCCCACACGGAAGGTGGCAGCCCGGAAAGCTTTTGCTGGTCTTTTCCATGCCCCTGCAGCCTATTCACAGGCACAAGAGGATTTGGGACCCGGACTTGTCCAGAGGAGGAACATCTCATGGGTCTCGTCCTCGGCAGAGCCTGATTCCAAAAAGGCGCTCATCCGGCTCCTTGTCCCACACGGAAGGTGGCAGCCCTGAATTCTGTTGCTGGTCTTCACCGTCCCCCTGCAGCCTATTCACAGGCACAACAGGATTCAGGACCCGGGCTTGCCCAGAGGAGGAACATCTCATGGCTCTCGTCCTCGGCAGAGCCTGATTCCGAAAAGGCACACGTCCAGCTCCTTATCCCACACGGAAGGTTGCAGCCCTGAATGCTGTTGCTGGTCTTCACCGTCCCCCTGCAGCCTATTCACAGGCACAAGGGTACTCAGGACCCGGGCTTGCCCAGAGGAGGAACATCTCATGGCTCTCGTCCTCGGCAGAGCCTGATTACGAAAAGGCACACGTCCGACTCCTTATCCCACACGGAATGTTGCAGCCCTGAATGCTGTTGCTGGTCTTCACCGTCCCCCTGCAGCCTATTCACAGGCACAACAGGATCTGGGACCCAGGCTTGCCCAGAGGAGGAACATCTCATGGCTCTCATCCTCGGCAGGTCCTGTTTCCAGAAAGGCACACGTCCGGCTCCTTGTCCCAAACGGAAGGTGGCTGCCCTGAATGCTGTTGCTGGTCTTCACCGTCCCCCTGCACCCTATTCACAGGCACAACAGGATTCAGGAGCCGGGCTTGCCTAGAGGAGGAACATCTCATGGCTCTCGTCCTCCGCAGGGCCTGTTTCCAGAAAGGCACACGTCCGGCTCCTTGTCCCACACGGAAGGTGGCAGCCCTGAAAGATGTTGCTGGTCTTCACCGTCCCCCTGCACCCTATTCACAGGCACAACAGGATTCAGGACCCGGGCTTGCCCAGAGGAGGAACATCTCATGGCTCTCGTCCTCGGCAGAGCCTCATTCCGAAACGGCACACCGTCCGGCTCCTTGTCCCACACGGTATGTGGCAGCCCTGAAAGCTGTTGCTGGTCTTCACCGTCCCCCTGCAGCCTATTTACAGGCAAAAGGGGATTTGGGACCGGGCTTGCCCAGAGGAGGAACATCTCATGGCTCTCTTCCTCGGCAGGGCCTGTTTCCAGAAAGGCACACGTCCGGCTCCTTGTCCCACACGGAAGGTGGCAGCCCTGAAAGATCTTGCTGGTCTTCACCGTCCCCCTGCAGCCTATTCACAGGCACAAGGGGATTTTGGACCCGGGCTTGCCCAGAGGAGGAACATCTCATGGCTCTCGTCCTCCACAGGGCCTCTTTCCAGAAAGGCACACGTCCGGATCCTTGTCCCAAACGGAAGGTGGCAGCCCTGAATGCTGTTGCTGGTCTTCACCGTCCACCTGCAGCCTATTCACAGGCACAACAGGATTCAGGACCCGGGCTTGCCCAGAGGAGGAACATCTCATGGCTCTCGTCCTCGGCAGAGCCTGATTCCGAAAAGGCACACGTCCGGCTCCTTGTCCCACACGGAAGGTGGCAGCCCTGAATGCTGTTGCTGGTCTTCACCGTCCCCCTGCAGCCTATTCACAGGCACAACAGGATTCAGGACCCGGGCTTGCCCAGAGGAGGAACATCTCATGGCTCTCGTCCTCGGCAGAGCCTGTTTCCGAAAAGGCACACGTCAGGCTCCTTGTCCCACACGGAATGTGGCAGCCCGGAAATCTGTTGCTGGTCTTCACCGTCCACCTGCAGCCTATTCACAGGCACAACAGGATTCAGGACCCGGGCAGGACCCGGGCTTGCCCAGAGGAGGAACATCTCATGGCTCTCTTCCTCGGCAGGACCTGTTTCTTAAAAGGCACACAACCGGCTCCTTGTCCCACACGGAAGGTGACAGCCCTGAATGCTGTTGCTGGTCTTCACCATCCCCCTGCAGCCTATTCACAGGCACAAGAGGATTTGGGACCCGGGCTTACCCAGAGGAGGAACATCTCATCGCTCTCGTCCTCGGCAGGGCCTGATTCCGAAAAGGAGCTCATCCGGCTCCTTGTCCCACACGGAATGCAGCAAACCCGAAAGCTGTTGATGGTCTTCACCGTCCCCCTGCAGCCTATTTACAGGCACAAGGGTATTCAGGACCCGGGCTTGCCCAGAGGAGGAACATCTCATGGCTCTCTTCCTCGGCAGAGCCTGATTTCGAAAAGGCACACATCCGGCTCCTTGTCCCACACGGAAGGTGGCAGCCCTGAAAGATGTTGCTGGTCTTCACCGTCCCCCTGCAGCCTATTCAGAGGCACAACAGTATTCAGGACCCGGGCTTGCATAGAGGAGGAACATCTCATGGCTCTCGTCCTCGGCAGGGCCTGTTTCCACAAAGGCGCACGTCCGGCTCCTTGTCCCACACGGAAGGTGGCAGCCCGGAAAGCTGTTGCTGGTCTTTTCCATCCCCCTGCAGCCTATTCACAGGCACAAGAGGATTTGGGACCCGGGCTTGTCCAGAGGAGGAACATCTCATGGCTCTCGTCCTCGGCAGAGCCTGATTCCATAAAGGCGCTCATCCGGCTCCTTGTCCCTCACGGAAGGTGCGAGCCCGGAAAGCTGTTGCTGGTCTTCACCGTCCCCCTGCAGCCTATTCACAGGTACAACAGGATCCGGGACCCGGGCTTGCCCAGAGGAGGAATATCTCATGGCTATCGTCCTCGGCAGGGCCTGTTTCCGAAAATGCACACGTCTGGCTCCTTGTCCCACACAGTAGGTGGCAGCCCTGAAAGCTGTTGCTGGTCTTCACCGTCCCCGTGCAGCCTATTCAGTGGCACAACAGGATTCAGGACCCGGGCTTGCCCAGAGGAGGAACATCTCATGGCTCTCGTCCTCGTCAGAGCCTCATTCCGAAACGGCACACCGTCCGGCTCCTTGTCCCACACGGAAGGTGGCAGCCCTGAAAGCTGTTGCTGGTCTTCACCGTCCCCCTGCAGCCTATTCACAGGCACAAGAGGATCTGGGTCCCGGGCTTGCCCAGAGGAGGAACATCTCATGGCTCTCGTCCTCGGCAGAGCCAGTTTCCGAAAAGGCGCACGTCATGCTCCTTGTCCCACACGGAATGTGGCAGCCCGGAAAACTGTTGCTGGTCTTCGCCATCCCCCTGCAGCCTATTCACAGGCACAAGAGGATTTGGGACCCGGGCTTGCCCAGAGGAGGAACATCTCATGGCTCTCGTCCTCGGCAGAGCCTGATTCCGAAAAGGCACACGTCCGGGTCCTTGTCCCACACGGAAGGTGGCAGCCCTGAATGCTGTTGCTCGTCTTCACCGTCCCCCTGCAGCCTATTCACAGGTACAACAGGATTCAGGACCCGGGCTTGCCCAGAGGAGGAACATCTCATGGCTCTCTTCCTCGGCAGGGCCTGTTTCTGAAAACGCACACGTCCGGCTCCTTGTCCCACACGGAAGGTGGCAGCCCTGAAAGATGTTGCTGGTCTTCACCGTCCCCCTGCAGCCTATTCACAGGCACAAGGGTACTCAGGACCCGGACTTGCCCAGAGGAGGAACATCTCATGGCTCTCGTCCTCGGCAGAGCCTGATTCCGAAAAGGCACACGTCCGGCTCCTTGTCCCACACGGAAGGTGGCAGCCCTGAATGCTGTTGCTGGTCTTCACCGTCCCCCTGCAGCCTATTCACAGGTACAACAGGATTCAGGACCCGGGCTTGCCCAGAGGAGGAACATCTCATGGATCTCGTCCTCCACAGGGCCTGTTTCTGAAAACGCACACGTCCGGCTCCTTGTCCCACACGGAAGGTGGCATCCCTGAAAGATGTTGCTGGTCTTCACCGTCCCCGTGCAGCCTATTCACAGGCACAACAAGATCTGGGACCCAGGCTTGCCCAGAGGAGGAACATCTCATGGCTCTCGTCCTCGGCAAAGCCTGATTACGAAAGGCACACGTCCGACTCCTTATCCCACACAGAAGGTTGCAGCCCTGAATGCTGTTGCTGGTCTTCACCGTCCCCCTGCAGCCTATTCACAGGCACAACAGCATTCAGTACCCGGGCTTGCCCAGTGGAGGAACATCTCATGGCTCTCGTCCTCGGCAGAGCCTGATTCCGAGAAGGCACAAGTCCGGCTCCTTGTCCCACACGGAAGGTGGCAGACCTGAATGCTGTTGCTGGTCTTCACCGTCCCCCTGCAGCCTATTCACAGGCACAACAGCATTCAGTACCCGGGCTTGCCCAGTGGAGGAACATCTCATGGCTCTCGTCCTCGGCAGAGCCTGATTCCGAGAAGGCACACGTCCGGCTCCTTGTCCCACACGGAAGGTGACAGACCTGAATGCTGTTGCTGGTCTTCACCGTCCCCCTGCAGCCTATTCACAGGCACAACAGCATTCAGTACCCGGGCTTGCCCAGAGGAGGAACATCTCATGGCTCTCGTCCTCAGCAGAGCCTGATTCCGAAAATGCACACGTCCGACACCTTATCCCACACGGAAGGTTGCAGCCCTGAATGCTGTTGCTGGTCTTCACCGTCCCCCTGCAGCCTATTCACAGGCACAACAGGATCTGGGACCCAGGCTTGCCCAGAGGAGGAACATCTCATGGCTCTCATCCACGGCAGGTCCTGTTTCCAGAAAGGCACACGTCCGGCTCCTTGTCCCAAACGGAAGGTGGCTGCCCTGAATGCTGTTGCTGGTCTTCACCGTCCCCCTGCACCCTATTCACAGGCAC
This sequence comes from Astur gentilis, assembly GCF_929443795.1. NCBI lineage: Eukaryota > Metazoa > Chordata > Aves > Accipitriformes > Accipitridae > Astur > Astur gentilis. The sequence continues at coordinate 6,470,190 of NC_064914.1, forward strand.
AACAGGATTCAGGACCCGGGCTTGCCCAGAGGAGGAACATCTCATGGCTCTCGTCCTCGGCAGAGCCTGATTCCGAAAAGGCACACGTCCGGCTCCTTGTCCCACACGGAAGGTGGCAGCTCTGAAAGCTGTTGCTGGTCTTCACCGTCCCCCTGCAGCCTATTCACAGGCACAACAGGATTCAGGAGCCGGGCTTGCCCACAGGAGCAACATCTCATGGCTCTCGTCCTCCGCAGGTCCTGTTTCCAGAAAGGCACACGTCCGGCTCCTTGTCCCACACGGAAGGTGGCAGCCCTGAAAGATGTTGCTGGACTTCACCGTCCCCCTGCAGCCTATTCACAGGCACAACAGGATTCATGACCCGGGCTTGCCCAGAGGAGGAACATCTCATGGCTCTCGTCCTCGGCAGAGCCTGTTTCCGAAAAGGCACACGTCCGGCTCATTGTCCCAAACGGAAGGTGGCAGCCCTGAAAGCTGTTGCTGGTCTTCTCCGTCCCTCTGCAGCCTATTCACAGGCACAACAGGATGTGGGACCCGTGCTTGCCCAGAGGAGGAACATCTCATGGCTCTCGTCCTCGGCAGAGCCTCATTCCGAAACGGCACACCGTCCGGCTCCTTGTCCCACACGGAAGGTGGCAGCCCTGAAAGATGTTGCTGGTCTTCACCGTCCCCCTGCAGCCTATTCAGAGGCACAACAGTATTCAGGACCCGGGCTTGCATAGAGGAGGAACATCTCATGGCTCTAGTCCTCGGCAGGGCCTGTTTCCACAAAGGCGCACGTCCGGCTCCTTGTCCCACACGGAAGGTGGCAGCCCGGAAAGCTTTTGCTGGTCTTTTCCATGCCCCTGCAGCCTATTCACAGGCACAAGAGGATTTGGGACCCGGGCTTGTCCAGAGGAGGAACATCTCATGGGTCTCGTCCTCGGCAGAGCCTGATTCCAAAAAGGCGCTCATCCGGCTCCTTGTCCCACACGGAAGGTGCGAGCCCGGAAAGCTGTTGCTGGTCTTCACCGTCCCCCTGCAGCCTATTCACAGGTACAACAGGATCCGGGACCCGGGCTTGCCCAGAGGAGGAATATCTCATGGCTATCGTCCTCGGCAGGGCCTGTTTCCGAAAATGCACACGTCTGGCTCCTTGTCCCACACAGTAGGTGGCAGCCCTGAAAGCTGTTGCTGGTCTTCACCGTCCCCCTGCAGCCTATTCAGAGGCACAACAGTATTCAGGACCCGGGCTTGCATAGAGGAGGAACATATCATGGCTCTCGTCCTCGGCAGGGCCTTTTTCCAGAAAGGCACACGTCCGGCTCCTTGTCCCACACGGAAGGTGGCAGCCATGAAAGCTGTTGCTGGTCTTCACCGTCCCCCTGCAGCCTATTCACAGGCACAAGAGGATCTGGGTCCCGGGCTTGCCCAGAGGAGGAACATCTCATGGCTCTCGTCCTCGGCAGAGCCTGTTTCCGAAAAGGCGCACGTCAGGCTCCTTGTCCCACACGGAATGTGGCAGCCCGGAAAGCTGTTGCTGGTCTTCACCATCCCCCTGCAGCCTATTCACAGGCACAAGAGGATTTGGGACCCGGGATTGTCCAGAGGAGGAACATCTCATCGCTCTCGTCCTCGGCAGAGCCTGATTCCAAAAAGGCACACGTCCGGCTCCTTGTCCCACACGGAAGGTTGCAGCCCTGAATGCTGTTGCTGGTCTTCACCGTCCCCCTGCACCCTATTCACAGGCACTAGGGTACTCAGGACCCGGGCTTGCCCAGACGAGGAAGATCTCATGGCTCTCGTCCTCCGCAGGGCCTGATTCCGAAAAGGCACACGTCCAGCTCCTTGTCCCACACGGAAGGTGGCAGCCTTGAATGCTGTTGTTGGTCTTCACCGTCCCCCTGCAGCCTATTCACAGGCACAACAGGATTCAGGACCCGGGCTTGCCCAGAGGAGGAACATCTCATGGCTCTCTTCCTCGGCAGGGCCTGTTTCTGAAAACGCACACGTCCGGCTCCTTGTCCCACACGGAAGGTTGCAGCCCTGAAAGATGTTGCTGGTCTTCACCGTCCCCGTGCAGCCTATTCACAGGCACAACAGGATCTGGGACCCAGGCTTGCCCAGAGGAGGAACATCTCATGGCTCTCGTCTTCGGCAAAGCCTGATTACGAAAAGGCACACGTCCGACTCCTTATCCCACACGGAAGGTTGCAGCCCTGAATGCTGTTGCTGGTCTTCACCGTCCCCCTGCAGCCTATTTACAGGCACAAGAGTATTCAGGACCCGGGCTTGCCCAGAGGAGGAACATCTCATGGCTCTCGTCCTCAGCAGAGCCTGATTCCGAAAAGGCACACGTCCGACTCCTTATCCCACACGGAAGGTTGCAGCCCTGAATGCTGTTGCTGGTCTTCACCGTCCCCCTGCAGCCTATTCACAGGCACAACAGCATTCAGTACCCGGGCTTGCCCAGAGGAGGAACATCTCATGGCTCTCGTCCTCCACAGGGGCTGTTTCCAGAAAGGCACTCGTCCGGCTCCTTGTCCCACACGGAAGGTGGCAGCCCGGATAGATGTTGCTGGTCTTCACCATCCCCCTGCAGCCTATTCACAGGCAGAAGAGGTTTTGGGACCCGGGATTGCCCACAGGAGGAACATCAATGGCTCTCGTCCTCGGCAGAGCCTGATTCCGAAAAGGCACACGTCCGACACCTTATTCCACACGGAAGGTTGCAGCCCTGAATGCTGTTGCTGGTCTTCACCGTCCCCCTGCAGCCTATTCACAGGTACAACAGGATCTGGGACCCAGGCTTGCCCAGAGGAGGAACATCTCATGGCTCTCGTCCTCGGCAGAGCCTGATTCCGAAAAGGCACACGTCCGGCTCCTTGTCCCACACGGAAGGTGGCAGCCCTGAATGCTGTTGCTGGTCTTCACCGTCCCCCTGCAGCCTATTCACAGGCACAACAGGATTCAGGACCCGGGCTTGCCCAGAGGAGGAACATCTCATGGCTCTCGTCCTCGGCAGAGCCTGATTCCGAAAAGGCACACGTCCAGCTCCTTGTCCCACACGGAAGGTGGCAGCCCTGAATGCTGTTGCTGGTCTTCACCGTCCCCCTGCAGCCTATTCACAGGTACAACAGGATTCAGGACCCGGGCTTGCCCAGAGGAGGAACATCTCATGGCTCTCTTCCTCGGCAGGGCCTGTTTCTGAAAACGCACACGTCCGGCTCCTTGTCCCACACGGAAGGTTGCAGCCCTGAAAGATGTTGCTGGTCTTCACCGTCCCCGTGCAGCCTATTCACAGGCACAACAGGATCTGGGACCCAGGCTTGCCCAGAGGAGGAACATCTCATGGCTCTCGTCCTCGGCAAAGCCTGATTACGAAAAGGCACACGTCCGACTCCTTATCCCACACGGAAGGTTGCAGCCCTGAATGCTGTTGCTGGTCTTCACCGTCCCCCTGCAGCCTATTCACAGGCACAACAGCATTCAGTACCCGGGCTTGCCCAGTGGAGGAACATCTCATGGCTCTCGTCCTCGGCAGGGCCTGTTTCCGAGAATGCACACGTCCGGCTCATTGTCCCACACGGAAGGTGGCAGCCCTGGACGATGTTTCTGGTCTTCTCCGTCCCCCTGCAGCCTATTTACAAGCACAAGAGTATTCAGGACCCGGGCTTACCCAGAGGAGGAACATCTCATGGCTCTCGTCCTCAGCAGAGCCTGATTCCGAAAAGGCACACGTCCGACTCCTTATCCCACACGGAAGGTTGCAGCCCTGAATGCTGTTGCTGGTCTTCACCGTCCCCCTGCAGCCTATTCACAGGCACAACAGCATTCAGTACCCGGGCTTGCCCAGAGGAGGAACATCTCATGGCTCTCGTCCTCCACAGGGCCTGTTTCCAGAAAGGCACTCGTCCGGCTCCTTGTCCCACACGGAAGGTGGCAGCCCGGATAGATGTTGCTGGTCTTCACCATCCCCCTGCAGCCTATTCACAGGCAGAAGAGGTTTTGGGACCCGGGCTTGCCCACAGGAGTAACATCAATGGCTCTCTTCCTCGGCAGAGCCTGATTCCGAAAAGGCACACGTCCGGCTCCTTGTCCCACACGGAAGGTTGCAGCCCTGAATGCTGTTGCTGGTCTTCACCGTCCCCCTGCAGCCTATTCACAGGCACAACAGGATCTGGGACCCAGGCTTGCCCAGAGGAGGAACATCTCATGGCTCTCGTCCTCGGCAGGTCCTGTTTCCAGAAAGGCACACGTCCGGCTCCTTGTCCCAAACGGAAGGTGGCTGCCCTGAATGCTCTTGCTGGTCTTCACCGTCCCCCTGCACCCTATTCACAGGCACAACAGGATTCAGGACCAGGGCTTGCCCAGAGGAGGAACATCTCATGGCTCTCGTCCTCGGCAGAGCCTGATTCCGACAAGGCACACGTCCGGCTCCTTGTCCCACACGGAAGGTGGCAGCTCTGAAAGCTGTTGTTGGTCTTCACCGTCCCCCTGCAGCCTATTCAGAGGCACAACAGGATTCAGGAGCCGGGCTTGCCTAGAGGAGGAACATCTCATGGCTCTCGTCCTCCGCAGGTCCTGTTTCCAGAAAGGCACACGTCCGGCTCCTTGTCCCACACGGAAGGTGGCAGCCCTGAAAGATGTTGCTGGTCTTCACCGTCCCGCTGCAGCCTATTCACAGGCACAACAGGATTCAGGACCCGGGCTTGCCCAGAGGAGGAACATCTCATGGCTCTCGTCCTCGGCAGGGCCTGTTTCTGAAAACGCACACGTCCGGCTCCTTGTCCCACACGGAAGGTTGCAGCCCTGAAAGATGTTGCTGGTCTTCACCGTCCCCGTGCAGCCTATTCACAGGCACAACAGGATCTGGGACCCAGGCTTGCCCAGAGGAGGAACATCTCATGGCTCTCGTCCTCGGCAAAGCCTGATTACGAAAAGGCACACGTCCGACTCCTTATCCCACACGGAAGGTTGCAGCCCTGAATGCTGTTGCTGGTCTTCACCGTCCCCCTGCAGCCTATTCACAGGCACAACAGCATTCAGTACCCGGGCTTGCCCAGTGGAGGAACATCAATGGCTCTCGTCCTCGGCAGGGCCTGTTTCCGAGAAGGCACACGTCCGGCTCCTTGTCCCACACGGAAGGTGGCATCCCTGGACGATGTTTCTGGTCTTCACCGTCCCCCTGCAGCCTATTTACAGGCACAAGAGTATTCAGGACCCGGGCTTGCCCAGAGGAGGAACATCTCATGGCTCTCGTCCTCAGCAGAGCCTGATTCCGAAAAGGCACACGTCCGACTCCTTATCCCACACGGAAGGTTGCAGCCCTGAATGCTGTTGCTGGTCTTCACCGTCCCCCTGCAGCCTATTCACAGGCACAACAGCATTCAGTACCCGGGCTTGCCCAGAGGAGGAACATCTCATGGCTCTCGTCCTCCACAGGGCCTGTTTCCAGAAAGGCACTCGTCCGGCTCCTTGTCCCACACGGAAGGTGGCAGCCCGGATAGATGTTGCTGGTCTTCACCATCCCCCTGCAGCCTATTCACAGGCAGAAGAGTTTTTGGGACCCGGGATTGCCCACAGGAGGAACATCAATGGCTCTCGTCCTCGGCAGAGCCTGATTCCGAAAAGGCACACGTCCGACACCTTATCCCACACGGAAGGTTGCAGCCCTGAATGCTGTTGCTGGTCTTCACCGTCCCCCTGCAGCCTATTCACAGGTAAAACAGGATTCAGGACCCGGGCTTGCCCAGAGGAGGAACATCTCATGGCTCTCTTCCTCGGCAGGGCCTGTTTCTGAAAACGCACACGTCCGGCTCCTTGTCCCACACGGAAGGTGGCAGCCCTGAAAGATGTTGCTGGTCTTCACCGTCCCCGTGCAGCCTATTCACAGGCACAACAGGATCTGGGACCCAGGCTTGCCCAGAGGAGGAACATCTCATGGCTCTCGTCCTCGGCAAAGCCTGATTACGAAAAGGCACACGTCCGACTCCTTATCCCACACGGAAGGTTGCAGCCCTGAATGCTGTTGCTGGTCTTCACCGTCCCCCTGCAGCCTATTCACAGGCACAATGGTACTCAGGACCCGGGCTTGCCCAGAGGAGGAACATCTCATGGCTCTCGTCCTCGGCAGAGCCTGATTCCGAAAAGGCACACGTCCAGCTCCTTGTCCCACACGGAAGGTGGCAGCCCTGAATGCTGTTGCTGGTCTTCACCGTCCCCCTGCAGCCTATTCACAGGTACAACAGGATTCAGGACCCGGGCTTGCCTAGAGGAGGAACATCTCATGGCTCTCTTCCTCGGCAGGGCCTGTTTCTGAAAACGCACACGTCCGGCTCCTTGTCCCACACGGAAGGTTGCAGCCCTGAAAGATGTTGCTGGTCTTCACCGTCCCCGTGCAGCCTATTCACAGGCACAACAGGATCTGGGACCCAGGCTTGCCCAGAGGAGGAACATCTCATGGCTCTCGTCCTCGGCAAAGCCTGATTACGAAAAGGCACACGTCCGACTCCTTATCCCACACGGAAGGTTGCAGCCCTGAATGCTGTTGCTGGTCTTCACCGTCCCCCTGCAGCCTATTCACAGGCACAACAGCATTCAGTACCCGGGCTTGCCCAGTGGAGGAACATCTCATGGCTCTCGTCCTCGGCAGGGCCTGTTTCCGAGAAGGCACACGTCCGGCTCCTTGTCCCACACGGAAGGTGGCATCCCTGGACGATGTTTCTGGTCTTCACCGTCCCCCTGCAGCCTATTTACAGGCACAAGAGTATTCAGGACCCGGGCTTGCCCAGAGGAGGAACATCTCATGGCTCTCGTCCTCAGCAGAGCCTGATTCCGAAAAGGCACACGTCCGACTCCTTATCCCACACGGAAGGTTGCAGCCCTGAATGCTGTTGCTGGTCTTCACCGTCCCCCTGCAGCCTATTCACAGGCACAACAGCATTCAGTACCCGGGCTTGCCCAGAGGAGGAACATCTCATGGCTCTCGTCCTCCACAGGGCCTGTTTCCAGAAAGGCACTCGTCCGGCTCCTTGTCCCACACGGAAGGTGGCAGCCCGGATAGATGTTGCTGGTCTTCACCATCCCCCTGCAGCCTATTCACAGGCAGAAGAGGTTTTGGGACCCGGGCTTGCCCACAGGAGGAACATCAATGGCTCTCGTCCTCGGCAGAGCCTGATTCCGAAAAGGCACACGTCCGACACCTTATCCCACACGGAAGGTTGCAGCCCTGAATGCTGTTGCTGGTCTTCACCGTCCCCCTGAAGCCTATTCACAGGCACAACAGGATCTGGGACCCAGGCTTGCCCAGAGGAGGAACATCTCATGGCTCTCGTCCTCGGAGGGTCCTGTTTCCAGAAAGGCACACGTCCGGCTCCTTGTCCCAAACGGAAGGTGGCTGCCCTGAATGCTGTTGCTGGTCTTCACCGTCCCCCTGCACCCTATTCACAGGCACAACAGGATTCAGGACCAGGGCTTGCCCAGAGGAGGAACATCTCATGGCTCTCGTCCTCGGCAGAGCCTGATTCCGACAAGGCACACGTCCGGCTCCTTGTCCCACACGGAAGGTGGCAGCTCTGAAAGCTGTTGTTGGTCTTCACCGTCCCCCTGCAGCCTATTCACAGGCACAACAGGATTCAGGAGCCGGGCTTGCCTAGAGGAGGAACATCTCATGGCTCTCGTCCTCCGCAGGGCCTGTTTCCAGAAAGGCACACGTCCGGCTCCTTGTCCCACACGGAAGGTGGCAGCCCTGAAAGATGTTGCTGGTCTTCACCGTCCCCCTGCAGCCTATTCACAGGCACAACAGGATTCAGGACCCGGGCTTGCCCAGAGGAGGAACATCTCATGGCTCTCGTCCTCGGCAGGGCCTGTTTCTGAAAACGCACACGTCCGGCTCCTTGTCCCACACGGAAGGTTGCAGCCCTGAAAGATGTTGCTGGTCTTCACCGTCCCCGTGCAGCCTATTCACAGGCACAACAGGATCTGGGACCCAGGCTTGCCCAGAGGAGGAACATCTCATGGCTCTCGTCCTCGGCAAAGCCTGATTACGAAAAGGCACACGTCCGACTCCTTATCCCACACGGAAGGTTGCAGCCCTGAATGCTGTTGCTGGTCTTCACCGTCCCCCTGCAGCCTATTCACAGGCACAACAGCATTCAGTACCCGGGCTTGCCCAGTGGAGGAACATCAATGGCTCTCGTCCTCGGCAGGGCCTGTTTCCGAGAAGGCACACGTCCGGCTCCTTGTCCCACACGGAAGGTGGCATCCCTGGACGATGTTTCTGGTCTTCACCGTCCCCCTGCAGCCTATTTACAGGCACAAGAGTATTCAGGACCCGGGCTTGCCCAGAGGAGGAACATCTCATGGCTCTCGTCCTCAGCAGAGCCTGATTCCGAAAAGGCACACGTCCGACTCCTTATCCCACACGGAAGGTTGCAGCCCTGAATGCTGTTGCTGGTCTTCACCGTCCCCCTGCAGCCTATTCACAGGCACAACAGCATTCAGTACCCGGGCTTGCCCAGAGGAGGAACATCTCATGGCTCTCGTCCTCCACAGGGCCTGTTTCCAGAAAGGCACTCGTCCGGCTCCTTGTCCCACACGGAAGGTGGCAGCCCGGATAGATGTTGCTGGTCTTCACCATCCCCCTGCAGCCTATTCACAGGCAGAAGAGTTTTTGGGACCCGGGCTTGCCCACAGGAGGAACATCAATGGCTCTCGTCCTCGGCAGAGCCTGATTCCGAAAAGGCACACGTCCGACACCTTATCCCACACGGAAGGTTGCAGCCCTGAATGCTGTTGCTGGTCTTCACCGTCCCCCTGCAGCCTATTCACAGGCACAACAGGATTCAGGACCAGGGCTTGCCCAGAGGAGGAACATCTCATGGCTCTCGTCCTCGGAAGAGCCTGATTCCGACAAGGCACACGTCCGGCTCCTTGTCCCACACGGAAGGTGGCAGCTCTGAAAGCTGTTGTTGGTCTTCACCGTCCCCCTGCAGCCTATTCAGAGGCACAACAGGATTCAGGAGCCGGGCTTGCCTAGAGGAGGAACATCTCATGGCTCTCGTCCTCCGCAGGGCCTGTTTCCAGAAAGGCACACGTCCGGCTCCTTGTCCCACACGGAAGGTGGCAGCCCTGAAAGATGTTGCTGGTCTTCACCGTCCCCCTGCAGCCTATTCACAGGCACAACAGGATTCAGGACCCGGGCTTGCCCAGAGGAGGAACATCTCATGGCTCTCGTCCTCGGCAGAGCCTGTTTCCGAAAAGGAACACGTCCGGCTCATTGTCCCAAACGGAAGGTGGCAGCCCTGAAAGCTGTTGCTGGTCTTCTCCGTCCCCCTGCAGCCTATTCACAGGCACAACAGGATGTGGGACCGGTGCTTGCTCAGAGGAGGAACATCTCATGGCTCTCGTCCTCGGCAGAGCCTCATTCCGAAACGGCACACCGTCCGGCTCCTTGTCCCACACGGAAGGTGGCAGCCCTGAAAGCTGTTGCTGGTATTCACCGTCCCCCTGCAGCCTATTTACAGGCAAAAGGGGATTTGGGACCGGGCTTGCCCAGAGGAGGAACATCTCATGGCTCTCTTCCTCGGCAGGGCCTGTTTCCAGAAAGGCACACGTCCGGCTCCTTGTCCCACATGGAAGGTGGCAGCCCTGAAAGGTCTTGCTGGCCTTCACCGTCCACCTGCAGCCTATTTAGAGGCACAAGGGGATTTTGGACCCGGGCTTGCCCAGAGGAGGAACATCTCATGGTTCTCGTCCTCCGCAGGGCCTCTTTCCAGAAAGGCACACGTCCGGCTCCTTGTCCCACACGGAAGGTGGCAGCCCTGGAAGATGTTTCTGGTCTTCACCGTCCCCCTGCAGCCTATTTACAGGCACAAGGGTATTCAGGACCCGGGCTTGCCCAGAGGAGGAACATCTCATGGCTCTCGTCCTAGCAGAGCCTGATTCCGAAAAGGCACACGTCCGACTCCTTATCCCACACGGAAGGTTGCAGCCCTGAATGCTGTTGCTGGTCTTCACCGTCCCCCTGCAGCCTATTCACAGGCACAACAGCATTCAGTACCCGGGCTTGCCCAGAGGAGGAACATCTCATGGCTCTCGTCCTCCACAGGGGCTGTTTCCAGAAAGGCACTCGTCCGGCTCCTTGTCCCACACGGAAGGTGGCAGCCCGGATAGATGTTGCTGGTCTTCACCGTCCCCCTGCAGCCTATTCACAGGCACAACAGGATCTGGACCCGGGCTTGACCAGAGGAGGAACATCTCATGGCTCTCATCCTCGGCAGGTCCTGTTTCCAGAAAGGCACACGTCCGGCTCCTTGTCCCAAACGGAAGGTGGCTGCCCTGAATGCTGTTGCTGGTCTTCACCGTCCCCCTGCAGCCTATTCACAGGCACAAGAGGATCTGGGTCCCGGGCTTGCCCAGAGGAGGAACATCTCATGGCTCTCGTCCTCGGCAGAGCCTCATTCCGAAAAGGCGCACGTCAGGCTCCTTGTCCCACACGGAATGTGGCAGCCCGGAAAGCTGTTGCTGTTCTTCACCATCCCCCTGCAGCCTATTCACAGGCACAAGAGGATTTGGGACCCGGGCTTGTCCAGAGGAGGAACATCTCATGGCTCTCGTCCTCGGCAGAGCCTGATTCCAAAAAGGCGCTCATCTGGCTCCTTGTCCCACACGGAAGGTGGCAGCCCTGAATGCTGTTGCTGGTCTTCACCGTTCCCATGCAGCCTATTCACAGGCACAACAGGATTCAGGACCCGGGCTTGCCCAGAGGAGGAACATCTCATGGCTCTCGTCCTCGGCAGAGCCTGATTCCGAAAAGGCACACGTCCGGCTCCTTGTCCCACACGGAAGTTGGCAGACCTGAATGCTGTTGCTGGTCTTCACCGTCCCCCTGCAGCCTATTCACAGGTAAAACAGGATTCAGGACCCGGGCTTGCCCAGAGGAGGAACATCTCATGGCTCTCGTCCTCGGCAGAGCCTGATTCCGAAAAGGCACACGTCCGACTCCTTATCCCACACGGAAGGTGGCAGCCCTGAATGCTGTTGCTGGTCTTCACCGTCCCCCTGCAGCCTATTCACAGGTAAAACAGGATTCAGGACCCGGGCTTGCCCAGAGGAGGAACATCTCATGGCTCTCTTCCTCGGCAGGGCCTGTTTCTGAAAATGCACACGTCCGGCTCCTTGTCCCACACGGAAGGTGGCAGCCCTGAAAGATGTTGCTGGTCTTCACCGTCCCCCTGCACCCTATTCACAGGCACAACAGGATTCAGGACCCGGGCTTGCCTAGAGGAGGAACATCTCATGGCTCTCTTCCTCGGCAGGGCCTGTTTCTGAAAACGCACACGTCCGGCTCCTTGTCCCACACGGAAGGTGGCAGCCCTGAAAGCTGTTGCTGGTCTTCACCGTCCCCCTGCAGCCTATTCACAGGCACAACAGGATTCAGGAGCCGGGCTTGCCTAGAGGAGGAACATCTCATGGCTCTCGTCCTCCGCAGGGCCTGTTTCCAGAAAGGCACACGCCCGGCTCCTTGTCGCACACGGAAGGTGGCAGCCCTGAAAGATGTTGCTGGTCTTCACCGTCCCCCTGCAGCCTATTCACAGGCACAACAGGATTCAGGACCCGGGCTTGCCCAGAGGAGGAACATCTCATGGCTCTCGTCCTCGGCAGAGCCTGTTTCCGAAAAGGCACACGTCCGGCTCATTGTCCCAAACGGAAGGTGGCAGCCCTGAAAGCTGTTGCTGGTCTTCTCCGTCCCCCTGCAGCCTATTCACAGGCACAACAGGATGTGGGACCGGTGCTTGCTCAGAGGAGGAACATCTCATGGCTCTCGTCCTCGGCAGAGCCTCATTCCGAAACGGCACACCGTCCGGCTCCTTGTCCCACACGGAAGGTGGCAGCCCTGAAAGCTGTTGCTGGTATTCACCGTCCCCCTGCAGCCTATTTACAGGCAAAAGGGGATTTGGGACCGGGCTTGTCCAGAGGAGGAACATCTCATGGCTCTCTTCCTCGGCAGGGCCTGTTTCCAGAAAGGCACAGGTCCGGCTCCTTGTCCCACATGGAAGGTGGCAGCCCTGAAAGGTCTTGCTGGCCTTCACCGTCCCCCTGCAGCCTATTTAGAGGCACAAGGGGATTTTGGATCCGGGCTTGCCCAGAGGAGGAACATCTCATGGTTCTCGTCCTCCGCAGGGCCTCTTTCCAGAAAGGCACACGTCCGGCTCCTTGTCCCACACGGAAGGTGGCAGCCCTGGAAGATGTTTCTGGTCTTCACCGTCCCCCTGCAGCCTATTTACAGGCACAAGGGTATTCAGGACCCGGGCTTGCCCAGAGGAGGAACATCTCATGGCTCTCGTCCTCGGCAGAGCCTGATTCCGAAAAGGCACACGTCCGACTCCTTATCCCACACGGAAGGTTGCAGCCCTTTATGCTGTTGCTGGTCTTCACCGTCCCCCTGCAGCCTATTCACAGGCACAACAGCATTCAGTACCCGGGCTTGCCCAGAGGAGGAACATCTCATGGCTCTCGTCCTCCACAGGGCCTGTTTCCAGAAAGGCACTCGTCCGGCTCCTTGTCCCACACGGAAGGTGGCAGCCCGGATAGATGTTGCTGGTCTTCACCGTCCCCCTGCAGCCTATTCACAGGCACAACAGGATCTGGGACCCGGGCTTGCCCAGAGGAGGAACATCTCATGGCTCTCATCCTCGGCAGGTCCTGTTTCCAGAAAGGCACACGTCCGGCTCCTTGTCCCAAACGGAAGGTGGCTGCCCTGAATGCTGTTGCTGGTCTTCACCGTCCCCCTGCACCCTATTCACAGGCACAACAGGATTCAGGACCCGGGCTTGCCCAGAGGAGGAACATCTCATGGCTCTCGTCCTCGGCAGAGCCTCATTCCGAAACGGCACACCGTACTGCTCCTTGTCCCACACGGAAGGTGGCAGCCCTGAATGCTGTTGCTGGTCTTCACCGTCCCCCTGCAGCCTATTCACAGGCACAAGAGGATCTGGGTCCCGGGCTTGCCCAGAGGAGGAACATCTCATGGCTCTCGTCCTCGGCAGAGCCTCATTCCGAAAAGGCGCACGTCAGGCTCCTTGTCCCACACGGAATGTGGCAGCCCGGAAAGCTGTTGCTGTTCTTCACCATCCCCCTGCAGCCTATTCACAGGCACAACAGGATTCAGGACCCGGGCTTGCCCAGAGGAGGAACATCTCATGGCTCTCGTCCTCGGCAGAGCCTGATTCCGAAAAGGCACACGTCCGGCTCCTTGTCCCACACGGAAGGTGGCAGCCCTGAATGCTGTTGCTGGTCTTCACCGTCCCCCTGCAGCCTATTCACAGGTAAAACAGGATTCAGGACCCGGGCTTGCCCAGAGGAGGAACATCTCATGGCTCTCGTCCTCGGAAGAGCCTGATTCCGAAAAGGCACACGTCCGGCTCCTTGTCCCACACGGAAGGTGGCAGCCCTGAATGCTGTTGCTGGTCTTCACCGTCCCCCTGCAGCCTATTCACAGGTACAACAGGATTCAGGACCCGGGCTTGCCCAGAGGAGGAACATCTCATGGCTCTCGTCCTCGGCAGGGCCTGTTTCTGAAAACGCACACGTCCGGCTCCTTGTCCCACACGGAAGGTGGCAGCCCTGAATGCTGTTGCTGGTCTTCACCGTCCCCCTGCAGCCTATTCACAGGTAAAACAGGATTCAGGACCCGGGCTTGCCCAGAGGAGGAACATCTCATGGCTCTCGTCCTCGGCAGAGCCTGTTTCCGAAAAGGCACACGTCCGGCTCATTGTCCCAAACGGAAGGTGGCAGCCCTGAAAGCTGTTGCTGGTCTTCTCCGTCCCCCTGCAGCCTATTCACAGGCACAACAGGATGTGGGACCGGTGCTTGCTCAGAGGAGGAACATCTCATGGCTCTCGTCCTCGGCAGGGCCTGTTTCCAGAAAGGCACACGTCCGGCTCCTTGTCCCACATGGAAGGTGGCAGCCCTGAAAGGTCTTGCTGGCCTTCACCGTCCCCCTGCAGCCTATTTAGAGGCACAAGGGGATTTTGGATCCGGGCTTGCCCCGAGGAGGAACATCTCATGGCTCTCGTCCTCCACAGGGGCTGTTTCCAGAAAGGCACTCGTCCGGCTCCTTGTCCCACACGGAAGGTGGCAGCCCGGATAGATGTTGCTGGTCTTCACCATCCCCCTGCAGCCTATTCACAGGCAGAAGAGGTTTTGGGACCCGGGCTTGCCCACAGGAGGAACATCAATGGCTCTCGTCCTCGGCAGAGCCTGATTCCGAAAAGGCACACGTCCGACACCTTATCCCACACGGAAGGTTGCAGCCCTGAATGCTGTTGCTGGTCTTCACCGTCCCCCTGCAGCCTATTCACAGGCACAACAGGATCTGGGACCCAGGCTTGCCCAGAGGAGGAACATCTCATGGCTCTCATCCTCGGCAGGTCCTGTTTCCAGAAAGGCACACGTCCGGCTCCTTGTCCCAAACGGAAGGTGGCTGCCCTGAATGCTGTTGCTGGTCTTCACCTTCCCCCTGCAGCCTATTCACAGGCACAACAGGATTCAGGACCCGGGCTTGCCCAGAGGAGGAACATCTCATGGCTCTCGTCCTCGGCAGAGCCTGATTCCGAAAAGGCACACGTCCGGCTCCTTGTCCCACACGGAAGGTGGCAGCTCTGAAAGCTGTTGCTAGTCTTCACCGTCCCCCTGCAGCCTATTTACAGGCAAAAGCGGATTTGGGACCGGGCTTGCCCACAGGAGGAACATCTCATGGCTCTCTTCCTCGGCAGGGCCTGTTTCCAGAAAGGCACACGTCCGGCTCATTGTCCCACACGGAAGGTGGCAGCCCTGAAAGATCTTGCTGGTCTTCACCGTCCCCCTGCAGCCTATTTAGAGGCACAAGGGGATTTTGCACCCGGGCTTGCCCAGAGGAGGAACATCTCATGGTTCTCGTCCTCCGCAGGGCCTTTTTCCAGAAAGGCACATGTCCGGCTCCTTGTCCCACACGGAAGGTGGCAGCCCTGAATGCTGTTGCTGGTCTTCACCGTCCCCCTGCAGCCTATTCACAGGTAAAACAGGATTCAGGACCCGGGCTTGCCCAGAGGAGGAACATCTCATGGCTCTCATCCTCGGCAGGGCCTGTTTCTGAAAATGCACACGTCCGGCTCCTTGTCCCACACGGAAGGTGGCAGCCCTGAAAGATGTTGCTGGTCTTCACCGTCCCCCTGCAGCCTATTCACAGGCACAAGGGTACTCAGGACCCGGGCTTGCCCAGAGGAGGAACATCTCATGGCTCTCGTCCTCGGCAGAGCCTCATTCCGAAACGGCACACCGTCCGGCTCCTTGTCCCACAAGGAAGGTGGCAGCCCTGAAAGCTGTTGCTGGTCTTCACCGTCCCCGTGCAGCCTATTCACAGGCACAACAGGATCTGGGACCCAGGCTTGCCCAGAGGAGGAACATCTCATGGCTCTCGTCCTCGGCAAAGCCTGATTACGAAAAGGCACACGTTCGACTCCTTATCCCACACGGAAGGTGGCAGCCCTGAATGCTGTTGCTGGTCTTCACCATCCCCCTGCAGCCTATTCACAGGTAAAACAGGATTCAGGACCCGGGCTTGCCCAGAGGAGGAACATCTCATGGCTCTCTTCCTCGGCAGGGCCTGTTTCTGAAAATGCACACGTCCGGCTCCTTGTCCCACAAGGAAGGTGGCAGCCCTGAAAGATGTTGCTGGTCTTCACCGTCCCCCTGCAGCCTATTCACAGGCACAAGGGTACTCAGGACCCGGGCTTGCCCAGAGGAGGAACATCTCATGGCTCTCTTCCTCGGCAGAGCCTCATTCCGAAACGGCACACCGTCCGGCTCCTTGTCCCACAAGGAAGGTGGCAGCCCTGAAAGCTGTTGCTGGTCTTCACCGTCCCCGTGCAGCCTATTCAAAGGCACAACAGGATCTGGGACCCAGGCTTGCCCAGAGGAGGAACATCTCATGGCTCTCGTCCTCGGCAAAGCCTGATTACGAAAAGGCACACGTCCGACTCCTTATCCCACACGGAAGGTGGCAGCCCTGAATGCTGTTGCTGGTCTTCACCGTCCCCCTGAAGCCTATTCACAGGTAAAACAGGATTCAGGACCCGGGCTTGCCCAAAGGAGGAACATCTCATGGCTCTCTTCCTCGGCAGGGCCTGTTTCTGAAAATGCACACGTCCGGCTCCTTGTCCCACACGGAAGGTGGCAGCCCTGAAAGATGTTGCTGGTCTTCACCGTCCCCCTGCAGCCTATTCACAGGCACAACAGGATTCAGGAGCCGGGCTTGCCTAGAGGAGGAACATCTCATGGCTCTCGTCCTCCGCAGGGCCTGTTTCCAGAAAGGCACACGCCCGGCTCCTTGTCCCACACGGAAGGTGGCAGCCCTGAAAGATGTTGCTGGTCTTCACCGTCCCCCTGCAGCCTATTAACAGGCACAACAGGATTCAGGACCCGGGCTTGCCCAGAGGAGGAACATCTCATGGCTCTCGTCCTCGGCAGAGCCTGTTTCCGAAAAGGCACACGTCCGGCTCATTGTCCCAAACGGAAGGTGGCAGCCCTGAAAGCTGTTGCTGGTCTTCTCCGTCCCCCTGCAGCCTATTCACAGGCACAACAGGATGTGGGACCGGTGCTTGCTCAGAGGAGGAACATCTCATGGCTCTCGTCCTCGGCAGAGCCTCATTCCGAAACGGCACACCGTCCGGCTCCTTGTCCCACACGGAAGGTGGCAGCCCTGAAAGCTGTTGCTGGTATTCACCGTCCCCCCGCAGCCTATTTACAGGCAAAAGGGGATTTGGGACCGGGCTTGCCCAGAGGAGGAACATCTCATGGCTCTCTTCCTCGGCAGGGCCTTTTTCCAGAAAGGCACACGTCCGGCTCCTTGTCCCACATGGAAGGTGGCAGCCCTGAAAGGTCTTGCTGGCCTTCACCGTCCCCCTGCAGCCTATTTAGAGGCACAAGGGGATTTTGGATCCGGGCTTGCCCAGAGGAGGAACATCTCATGGTTCTCGTCCTCCGCAGGGCCTCTTTGCAGAAAGGCACACGTCCGGCTCCTTGTCCCACACGGAAGGTGGCAGCCCTGGATGATGTTTCTGGTCTTCACCGTCCCCCTGCAGCCTATTTACAGGCACAAGGGTATTCAGGACCCGGGCTTGCCCAGAGGAGGAACATCTCATGGCTCTCGTCCTCGGCAGAGCCTGATTCCGAAAAGGCACACGTCCGACTCCTTATCCCACACGGAAGGTTGCAGCCCTGAATGCTGTTGCTGGTCTTCACCGTCCCCCTGCAGCCTATTCACAGGCACAACAGCATTCAGTACCCGGGCTTGCCCAGAGGAGGAACATCTCATGGCTCTCGTCCTCCACAGGGCCTGTTTCCAGAAAGGCACTCGTCCGGCTCCTTGTCCCACACGGAAGGTGGCAGCCCGGATAGATGTTGCTGGTCTTCACCGTCCCCCTGCAGCCTATTCACAGGCACAACAGGATCTGGGACCCGGGCTTGCCCAGAGGAGGAACATCTCATGGCTCTCATCCTCGGCAGGTCCTGTTTCCAGAAAGGCACACGTCCGGCTCCTTGTCCCAAACGGAAGGTGGCTGCCCTGAATGCTGTTGCTGGTCTTCACCGTCCCCCTGCAGCCTATTCACAGGCACAAGAGGATCTGGGTCCCGGGCTTGCCCAGAGGAGGAACATCTCATGGCTCTCGTCCTCGGCAGAGCCTCATTCCGAAAAGGCGCACGTCAGGCTCCTTGTCCCACACGGAATGTGGCAGCCCGGAAAGCTGTTGCTGTTCTTCACCATCCCCCTGCAGCCTATTCACAGGCACAAGAGGATTTGGGACCCGGGCTTGTCCAGAGGAGGAACATCTCATGGCTCTCGTCCTCGGCAGAGCCTCATTCCAAAAAGGCGCTCATCTGGCTCCTTGTCCCACACGGAAGGTGGCAGCCCTGAATGCTGTTGCTGGTCTTCACCGTTCCCATGCAGCCTATTCACAGGCACAACAGGATTCAGGACCCGGGCTTGCCCAGAGGAGGAACTTCTCATGGCTCTCGTCCTCGGCAGAGCCTGATTCCGAAAAGGCACACGTCCGGCTCCTTGTCCCACACGGAAGGTGGCAGCCCTGAATGCTGTTGCTGGTCTTCACCGTCCCCCTGCAGCCTATTCACAGGTAAAACAGGATTCAGGACCCGGGCTTGCCCAGAGGAGGAACATCTCATGGCTCTCGTCCTCGGAAGAGCCTGATTCCGAAAAGGCACACGTCCGGCTCCTTGTCCCACACGGAAGGTGGCAGCCCTGAATGCTGTTGCTGGTCTTCACCGTCCCCCTGCAGCCTATTCACAGGTACAACAGGATTCAGGACCCGGGCTTGCCCAGAGGAGGAACATCTCATGGCTCTCTTCCTCGGCAGGGCCTGTTTCTGAAAACGCACACGTCCGGCTCCTTGTCCCACACGGAAGGTGGCAGCCCTGAATGCTGTTGCTGGTCTTCACCGTCCCCCTGCAGCCTATTCACAGGTAAAACAGGATTCAGGACCCGGGCTTGCCCAGAGGAGGAACATCTCATGGCTCTCGTCCTCGGCAGAGCCTGTTTCCGAAAAGGCACACGTCCGGCTCATTGTCCCAAACGGAAGGTGGCAGCCCTGAAAGCTGTTGCTGGTCTTCTCCGTCCCCCTGCAGCCTATTCACAGGCACAACAGGATGTGGGACCGGTGCTTGCTCAGAGGAGGAACATCTCATGGCTCTCGTCCTCGGCAGAGCCTCATTCCGAAACGGCACACCGTCCGGCTCCTTGTCCCACACGGAAGGTGGCAGCCCTGAAAGCTGTTGCTGGTATTCACCGTCCCCCTGCAGCCTATTTACAGGCAAAAGGGGATTTGGGACCGGGCTTGCCCAGAGGAGGAACATCTCATGGCTCTCTTCCTCGGCAGGGCCTGTTTCCAGAAAGGCACACGTCCGGCTCCTTGTCCCACATGGAAGGTGGCAGCCCTGAAAGGTCTTGCTGGCCTTCACCGTCCCCCTGCAGCCTATTTAGAGGCACAAGGGGATTTTGGATCCGGGCTTGCCCAGAGGAGGAACATCTCATGGTTCTCGTCCTCCGCAGGGCCTCTTTCCAGAAAGGCACATGTCCGGCTCCTTGTCCCACACGGAAGGTGGCAGCCCTGGAAGATGTTTCTGGTCTTCACCGTCCCCCTGCAGCCTATTTACAGGCACAAGGGTATTCAGGACCCGGGCTTGCCCAGAGGAGGAACATCTCATGGCTCTCGTCCTCGGCAGAGCCTGATTCCGAAAAGGCACACGTCCGACTCCTTATCCCACACGGAAGGTTGCAGCCCTGAATGCTGTTGCTGGTCTTCACCGTCCCCCTGCAGCCTATTCACAGGCACAACAGCATTCAGTACCCGGGCTTGCCCAGATGAGGAACATCTCATGGCTCTCGTCCTCCACAGGGGCTGTTTCCAGAAAGGCACTCGTCCGGCTCCTTGTCCCACACGGAAGGTGGCAGCCCGGATAGATGTTGCTGGTCTTCACCATCCCCCTGCAGCCTATTCACAGGCAGAAGAGGTTTTGGGACCCGGGCTTGCCCACAGGAGGAACATCAATGGCTCTCGTCCTCGGCAGAGCCTGATTCCGAAAAGGCACACGTCAGGCTCCTTGTCCCACACGGAATGTGGCAGCCCTGAATGCTGTTGCTGGTCTTCACCGTCCCCCTGCAGCCTATTCACAGGCACAACAGGATCTGGGACCCAGGCTTGCCCAGAGGAGGAACATCTCATGGCTCTCATCCTCGGCAGGTCCTGTTTCCAGAAAGGCACACGTCCGGCTCGTTGTCCCAAACGGAAGGTGGCTGCCCTGAATGCTGTTGCTGGTCTTCACCTTCCCCCTGCAGCCTATTCACAGGCACAACAGGATTCAGGACCCGGGCTTGCCCAGAGGAGGAACATCTCATGGCTCTCGTCCTCGGCAGAGCCTGATTCCGAAAAGGCACACCGTCCGGCTCCTTGTCCCACACGGAAGGTGGCAGCTCTGAAAGCTGTTGCTAGTCTTCACCGTCCCCCTGCAGCCTATTTACAGGCAAAAGCGGATTTGGGACCGGGCTTGCCCACAGGAGGAACATCTCATGGCTCTCTTCCTCGGCAGGGCCTGTTTCCAGAAAGGCACACGTCCGGCTCATTGTCCCACACGGAAGGTGGCAGCCCTGAAAGATCTTGCTGGTCTTCACCGTCCACCTGCAGCCTATTTAGAGGCACAAGGGGATTTTGCACCCGGGCTTGCCCAGAGGAGGAACATCTCATGATTCTCGTCCTCCGCAGGGCCTTTTTCCAGAAAGGCACATGTCCGGCTCCTTGTCCCAAACGGAAGGTGGCAGCCCTGAATGCTGTTGCTGGTCTTCACCGTCCCCCTGCAGCCTATTCACAGGTAAAACAGGATTCAGGACCCGGGCTTGCCCAGAGGAGGAACATCTCATGGCTCTCATCCTCGGCAGGGCCTGTTTCTGAAAATGCACACGTCCGGCTCCTTGTCCCACACGGAAGGTGGCAGCCCTGAAAGATGTTGCTGGTCTTCACCGTCCCCCTGCAGCCTATTCACAGGCACAAGGGTACTCAGGACCCGGGCTTGCCCAGAGGAGGAACATCTCATGGCTCTCGTCCTCGGCAGAGCCTCATTCCGAAACGGCACACCGTCCGGCTCCTTGTCCCACAAGGAAGGTGGCAGCCCTGAAAGCTGTTGCTGGTCTTCACCGTCCCCGTGCAGCCTATTCACAGGCACAACAGGATCTGGGACCCAGGCTTGCCCAGAGGAGGAACATCTCATGGCTCTCGTCCTCGGCAAAGCCTGATTACGAAAAGGCACACGTCCGACTCCTTATCCCACACGGAAGGTGGCAGCCCTGAATGCTGTTGCTGGTCTTCACCGTCCCCCTGCAGCCTATTCACAGGTAAAACAGGATTCAGGACCCGGGCTTGCCCAGAGGAGGAACATCTCATGGCTCTCGTCCTCGGCAGGGCCTGTTTCTGAAAATGCACACGTCCGGCTCCTTGTCCCACACGGAAGGTGGCAGCCCTGAAAGATGTTGCTGGTCTTCACCGTCCCCCTGCAGCCTATTCACAGGCACAACAGCATTCAGTACCCGGGCTTGCCCAGAGGAGGAACATCTCATGGCTCTCGTCCTCCGCAGGGCCTGTTTCCAGAAAGGCACACGCCCGGCTCCTTGTCCCACACGGAAGGTGGCAGCCCTGAAAGATGTTGCTGGTCTTCACCGTCCCCCTGCAGCCTATTCACAGGCACAACAGGATTCAGGACCCGGGCTTGCCCAGAGGAGGAACATCTCATGGCTCTCGTCCTCGGCAGAGCCTGTTTCCGAAAAGGCACACGTCCGGCTCATTGTCCCAAACGGAAGGTGGCAGCCCTGAAAGCTGTTGCTGGTCTTCTCCGTCCCCCTGCAGCCTATTCAGAGGCACAACAGGATGTGGGACCGGTGCTTGCTCAGAGGAGGAACATCTCATGGCTCTCGTCCTCGGCAGAGCCTCATTCCGAAACGGCACACCGTCCGGCTCCTTGTCCCACACGGAAGTGGCAGCCCTGAAAGCTGTTGCTGGTATTCACCGTCCCCCTGCAGCCTATTTACAGGCAAAAGGGGATTTGGGACCGGGCTTGCCCAGAGGAGGAACATCTCATGGCTCTCTTCCTCGGCAGGGCCTGTTTCCAGAAAGGCACACGTCCGGCTCCTTGTCCCACATGGAAGGTGGCAGCCCTGAAAGGTCTTGCTGGCCTTCACCGTCCCCCTGCAGCCTATTTAGAGGCACAAGGGGATTTTGGATCCGGGCTTGCCCAGAGGAGGAACATCTCATGGTTCTCGTCCTCCGCAGGGCCTCTTTGCAGAAAGGCACACGTCCGGCTCCTTGTCCCACACGGAAGGTGGCAGCCCTGGATGATGTTTCTGGTCTTCACCGTCCCCCTGCAGCCTATTTACAGGCACAACAGCATTCAGTACCCGGGCTTGCCCAGAGGAGGAACATCTCATGGCTCTCGTCATCGGCAGAGCCTGATTCCGAAAAGGCACACGTCCGACTCCTTATCCCACACGGAAGGTTGCAGCCCTGAATGCTGTTGCTGGTCTTCACCGTCCCCCTGCAGCCTATTCACAGGCACAACAGCATTCAGTACCCGGGCTTGCCCAGAGGAGGAACATCTCATGGCTCTCGTCCTCCACAGGGCCTGTTTCCAGAAAGGCACTCGTCCGGCTCCTTGTCCCACACGGAAGGTGGCAGCCCGGATAGATGTTGCTGGTCTTCACCGTCCCCCTGCAGCCTATTCACAGGCACAACAGGATCTGGGACCCGGGCTTGCCCAGAGGAGGAACATCTCATGGCTCTCATCCTCGGCAGGTCCTGTTTCCAGAAAGGCACACGTCCGGCTCCTTGTCCCAAACGGAAGGTGGCTGCCCTGAATGCTGTTGCTGGTCTTCACCGTCCCCCTGCACCCTATTCACAGGCACAACAGGATTCAGGACCCGGGCTTGCCCAGAGGAGGAACATCTCATGGCTCTCGTCCTCGGCAGAGCCTCATTCCGAAACGGCACACCGTACGGCTCCTTGTCCCACACGGAAGGTGGCAGCCCTGAAAGCTGTTGCTGGTCTTCACCGTCCCCCTGCAGCCTATTCACAGGCACAAGAGGATCTGGGTCCCGGGCTTGCCCAGAGGAGGAACATCTCATGGCTCTCGTCCTCGGCAGAGCCTCATTCCGAAAAGGCGCACGTCAGGCTCCTTGTCCCACACGGAATGTGGCAGCCCGGAAAGCTGTTGCTGTTCTTCACCATCCCCCTGCAGCCTATTCACAGGCACAAGAGGATTTGGGACCCGGGCTTGTCCAGAGGAGGAACATCTCATGGCTCTCGTCCTCGGCAGAGCCTGATTCCAAAAAGGCGCTCATCTGGCTCCTTGTCCCACACGGAAGGTGGCAGCCCTGAATGCTGTTGCTGGTCTTCACCGTTCCCATGCAGCCTATTCACAGGCACAACAGGATTCAGGACCCGGGCTTGCCCAGAGGAGGAACATCTCATGGCTCTCGTCCTCGGCAGAGCCTGATTCCGAAAAGGCACACGTCCGGCTCCTTGTCCCACACGGAAGGTGGCAGCCCTGAATGCTGTTGCTGGTCTTCACCGTCCCCCTGCAGCCTATTCACAGGTACAACAGGATTCAGGACCCGGGCTTGCCCAGAGGAGGAACATCTCATGGCTCTCGTCCTCGGAAGAGCCTGATTCCGAAAAGGCACACGTCCGGCTCCTTGTCCCACACGGAAGGTGGCAGCCCTGAATGCTGTTGCTGGTCTTCACCGTCCCCCTGCAGCCTATTCACAGGTACAACAGGATTCAGGACCCGGGCTTGCCCAGAGGAGGAACATCTCATGGCTCTCTTCCTCGGCAGGGCCTGTTTCTGAAAACGCACACGTCCGGCTCCTTGTCCCACACGGAAGGTGGCAGCCCTGAATGCTGTTGCTGGTCTTCACCGTCCCCCTGCAGCCTATTCACAGGTAAAACAGGATTCAGGACCCGGGCTTGCCCAGAGGAGGAACATCTCATGGCTCTCGTCCTCGGCAGAGCCTCATTCCGAAAAGGCACACGTCCGGCTCCTTGTCCCACACGGAAGGTGGCAGCCCTGAAAGCTGTTGCTGGTCTTCACCGTCCCCCTGCAGCCTATTCACAGGCACAAGAGGATCTGGGTCCCGGGCTTGCCCAGAGGAGGAACATCTCATGGCTCTCGTCCTCGGCAGAGCCTCATTCCGAAAAGGCGCACGTCAGGCTCCTTGTCCCACACGGAATGTGGCAGCCCTGAATGCTGTTGCTGGTCTTCACCGTTCCCATGCAGCCTATTCACAGGCACAACAGGATTCAGGACCCGGGCTTGCCCAGAGGAGGAACATCTCATGGCTCTCGTCCTCGGCAGAGCCTGATTCCGAAAAGGCACACGTCCGGCTCCTTGTCCCACACGGAAGGTGGCAGCCCTGAATGCTGTTGCTGGTCTTCACCGTCCCCCTGCAGCCTATTCACAGGTACAACAGGATTCAGGACCCGGGCTTGCCCAGAGGAGGAACATCTCATGGCTCTCTTCCTCGGCAGGGCCTGTTTCTGAAAACGCACACGTCCGGCTCCTTGTCCCACACGGAAGGTGGCAGCCCTGAATGCTGTTGCTGGTCTTCACCGTCCCCCTGCAGCCTATTCACAGGTAAAACAGGATTCAGGACCCGGGCTTGCCCAGAGGAGGAACATCTCATGGCTCTCGTCCTCAGCAGAGCCTCATTCCGAAAAGGCACACGTCCGGCTCCTTGTCCCACACGGAAGGTGGCAGCCCTGAATGCTGTTGCTGGTCTTCACCGTCCCCCTGCAGCCTATTCACAGGCACAACAGCATTCAGTACCCGGGCTTGCCCAGAGGAGGAATATCTCATGGCTCTCGTCCTCCACAGGGGCTGTTTCCAGAAAGGCACTCGTCCGGCTCCTTGTCCCACACGGAAGGTGGCAGCCCGGATAGATGTTGCTGGTCTTCACCATCCCCCTGCAGCCTATTCACAGGCAGAAGAGGTTTTGGGACCCGGGCTTGCCCACAGGAGGAACATCAACGGCTCTCGTCCTCGGCAGAGCCTGATTCCGAAAAGGCACACGTCCGACACCTTATCCCACACGGAAGGTTGCAGCCCTGAATGCTGTTGCTGGTCTTCACCGTCCCCCTGCAGCCTATTCACAGGCACAACAGGATCTGGGACCCAGGCTTGCCTAGAGGAGGAACATCTCATGGCTCTCGTCCTCCACAGGGCCTGTTTCCAGAAAGGCACACGTCCGGCTCCTTGTCCCACACGGAAGGTGGCAGCCCTGAAAGATGTTGCTGGTCTTCACCGTCCCCCTGCAGCCTATTTACAGGCAAAAGCGGATTGGGGACTGGGCTTGCCCAGAGGAGGAACATCTCATGGCTCTCTTCCTCGGCAGGGCCTGTTTCCAGAAAGGCACACGTCCGGCTCATTGTCCCACACGGAAGGTGGCAGCCCTGAAAGATGTTGCTGGTCTTCACCGTCCCCCTGCAGCCTATTCACAGGCACAAGGGTACTCAGGACCCGGGCTTGCCCAGAGCAGGAACATCTCATGGCTCTCGTCCTCGGCAGAGCCTCATTCCGAAACGGCACACCGTCCGGCTCCTTGTCCCACAAGGAAGGTGGCAGCCCTGAAAGCTGTTGCTGGTCTTCACCGTCCCCGTGCAGCCTATTCACACGCACAACAGGATCTGGGACCCAGGCTTGCCCAGAGGAGGAACATCTCATGGCTCTCGTCCTCGGCAAAGCCTGATTACGAAAAGGCACACGTCCGACTCCTTATCCCACACGGAAGGTGGCAGCCCTGAATGCTGTTGCTGGTCTTCACCATCCCCCTGCAGCCTATTCACAGGTAAAACAGGATTCAGGACCCGGGCTTGCCCAGAGGAGGAACATCTCATGGCTCTCTTCCTCGGCAGGGCCTGTTTCTGAAAATGCACACGTCCGGCTCCTTGTCCCACACGGAAGGTGGCAGCCCTGAAAGATGTTGCTGGTCTTCACCGTGCCCCTGCAGCCTATTCACAGGCACAAGGGTACTCAGGACCCGGGCTTGCCCAGAGGAGGAACATCTCATGGCTCTCGTCCTCGGCAGAGCCTCATTCCGAAACGGCACACCGTCCGGCTCCTTGTCCTACAAGGAAGGTGGCAGCCCTGAAAGCTGTTGCTGGTCTTCACCGTCCCCGTGCAGCCTATTCACAGGCACAACAGGATCTGGGACCCAGGCTTGCCCAGAGGAGGAACATCTCATGGCTCTCGTCCTCGGCAAAGCCTGATTACGAAAAGGCACACGTCCGACTCCTTATCCCACACGGAAGGTGGCAGCCCTGAATGCTGTTGCTGGTCTTCACCATCCCCCTGCAGCCTATTCACAGGTAAAACAGGATTCAGGACCCGGGCTTGCCCAGAGGAGGAACATCTCATGGCTCTCTTCCTCGGCAGGGCCTGTTTCTGAAAATGCACACGTCCGGCTCCTTGTCCCACACGGAAGGTGGCAGCCCTGAAAGATGTTGCTGGTCTTCACCGTCCCCCTGCAGCCTATTCACAGGCACAAGGGTACTCAGGACCCGGGCTTGCCCAGAGGAGGAACATCTCATGGCTCTCGTCCTCGGCAGAGCCTCATTCCGAAACGGCACACCGTCCGGCTCCTTGTCCCACAAGGAAGGTGGCAGCCCTGAAAGCTGTTGCTGGTCTTCACCGTCCCCGTGCAGCCTATTCACAGGCACAACAGGATCTGGTACCCAGGCTTGCCCAGAGGAGGAACATCTCATGGCTCTCGTCCTCGGCAAAGCCTGATTACGAAAAGGCACACGTCCGACTCCTTATCCCACACGGAAGGTGGCAGCCCTGAATGCTGTTGCTGGTCTTCACCGTCCCCCTGCAGCCTATTCACAGGTAAAACAGGATTCAGGACCCGGGCTTGCCCAGAGGAGGAACATCTCATGGCTCTCTTCCTCGGCAGGGCCTGTTTCTGAAAACGCACACGTCCGGCTCCTTGTCCCACACGGAAGGTGGCAGCCCTGAAAGATGTTGCTGGTCTTCACCGTCCCCCTGCACCCTATTCACAGGCACAACAGCATTCAGTACCCGGGCTTGCCCAGAGGAGGAACATCTCATGGCTCTCGTCCTCGGCAGAGCCTCATTCCGAAACGGCACACCGTCCGGCTCCTTGTCCCACACGGAAGGTGGCAGCCCTGAATGCTGTTGCTGGTCTTCACCGTCCCCCTGCAGCCTATTCACAGGCACAACAGGATTCAGGAGCCGGGCTTGCCTAGAGGAGGAACATCTCATGGCTCTCGTCCTCCGCAGGGCCTGTTTCCAGAAAGGCACACGCCCGGCTCCTTGTCCCACACGGAAGGTGGCAGCCCTGAAAGATGTTGCTGGTCTTCACCGTCCCCCTGCAGCCTATTCACAGGCACAACAGGATTCAGGACCCGGGCTTGCCCAGATGAGGAACATCTCATGGCTCTCGTCCTCGGCAGAGCCTGTTTCCGAAAAGGCACACGTCCGGCTCATTGTCCCAAACGGAAGGTGGCAGCCCTGAAAGCTGTTGCTGGTCTTCTCCGTCCCCCTGCAGCCTATTCACAGGCACAACAGGATGTGGGACCGGTGCTTGCTCAGAGGAGGAACATCTCATGGCTCTCGTCCTCGGCAGAGCCTCATTCCGAAACGGCACACCGTCCGGCTCCTTGTCCCACACGGAAGGTGGCAGCCCTGAAAGCTGTTGCTGGTATTCACCGTCCCCCTGCAGCCTATTTACAGGCAAAAGGGGATTTGGGTCCCGGGCTTGCCCAGAGGAGGAACATCTCATTGCTCTCTTCCTCGGCAGGGCCTGTTTCCAGAAAGGCACACGTCCGGCTCCTTGTCCCACATGGAAGGTGGCAGCCCTGAAAGGTCTTGCTGGCCTTCACCGTCCCCCTGCAGCCTATTTAGAGGCACAAGGGGATTTTGGATCCGGGCTTGCCCAGAGGAGGAACATCTCATGGTTCTCGTCCTCCGCAGGGCCTCTTTCCAGAAAGGCACACGTCCGGCTCCTTGTCCCACACGGAAGGTGGCAGCCCTGGAAGATGTTTCTGGTCTTCACCGTCCCCCTGCAGCCTATTTACAGGCACAAGGGTATTCAGGACCCGGGCTTGCCCAGAGGAGGAACATCTCATGGCTCTCGTCCTCGGCAGAGCCTGATTCCGAAAAGGCACACGTCCGACTCCTTATCCCACACGGAAGGTTGCAGCCGTGAATGCTGTTGCTGGTCTTCACCGTCCCCCTGCAGCCTATTCACAGGCACAACAGCATTCAGTACCCGGGCTTGCCCAGAGGAGGAACATCTCATGGCTCTCGTCCTCCACAGGGCCTGTTTCCAGAAAGGCACACGTCCGGCTCCTTGTCCCACACGGAAGGTGGCAGCCCGGATAGATGTTGCTGGTCTTCACCGTCCCCCTGCAGCCTATTCACAGGCACAACAGGATCTGGGACCCGGGCTTGCCCAGAGGAGGAACATCTCATGGCTCTCATCCTCGGCAGGTCCTGTTTCCAGAAAGGCACACGTCCGGCTCCTTGTCCCAAACGGAAGGTGGCGGCCCTGAATGCTGTTGCTGGTCTTCACCGTCCCCCTGCACCCTATTCACAGGCACAACAGGATTCAGGACCCGGGCTTGCCCAGAGGAGGAACATCTCATGGCTCTCGTCCTCGGCAGAGCCTCATTCCGAAACGGCACACCGTACGGCTCCTTGTCCCACACGGAAGGTGGCAGCCCTGAAAGCTGTTGCTGGTCTTCACCGTCCCCCTGCAGCCTATTCACAGGCACAAGAGGATCTGGGTCCCGGGCTTGCCCAGAGGAGGAACATCTCATGGCTCTCGTCCTCGGCAAAGCCTGATTACGAAAAGGCACACGTCCGACTCCTTATCCCACACGGAAGGTGGCAGCCCTGAATGCTGTTGCTGGTCTTCACCATCCCCCTGCAGCCTATTCACAGGTAAAACAGGATTCAGGACCCGGGCTTGCCCAGAGGAGGAACATCTCATGGCTCTCGTCCTCGGCAAAGCCTGATTACGAAAAGGCACACGTCCGACTCCTTATCCCACACGGAAGGTGGCAGCCCTGAATGCTGTTGCTGGTCTTCACCGTCCCCCTGCAGCCTATTCACAGGTAAAACAGGATTCAGGACCCGGGCTTGCCCAGAGGAGGAACATCTCATGGCTCTCTTCCTCGGCAGGGCCTGTTTCTGAAAACGCACACGTCCGGCTCCTTGTCCCACACGGAAGGTGGCAGCCCTGAAAGATGTTGCTGGTCTTCACCGTCCCCCTGCAGCCTATTCACAGGCACAAGGGTACTCAGGACCCGGGCTTGCCCAGAGGAGGAACATCTCATGGCTCTCGTCCTCGGCAGAGCCTCATTCCGAAACGGCACACCGTCCGGCTCCTTGTCCCACACGGAAGGTGGCAGCCCTGAATGCTGTTGCTGGTCTTCACCGTCCCCCTGCAGCCTATTCACAGGCACAACAGGATTCAGGAGCCGGGCTTGCCTAGAGGAGGAACATCTCATGGCTCTCGTCCTCCGCAGGGCCTGTTTCCAGAAAGGCACACGCCCGGCTCCTTGTCCCACACGGAAGGTGGCAGCCCTGAAAGATGTTGCTGGTCTTCACCGTCCCCCTGCAGCCTATTCACAGGCACAACAGGATTCAGGACCCGGGCTTGCCCAGATGAGGAACATCTCATGGCTCTCGTCCTCGGCAGAGCCTGTTTCCGAAAAGGCACACGTCCGGCTCATTGTCCCAAACGGAAGGTGGCAGCCCTGAAAGCTGTTGCTGGTCTTCTCCGTCCCCCTGCAGCCTATTCACAGGCACAACAGGATGTGGGACCGGTGCTTGCTCAGAGGAGGAACATCTCATGGCTCTCGTCCTCGGCAGAGCCTCATTCCGATACGGCACACCGTCCGGCTCCTTGTCCCACACGGAAGGTGGCAGCCCTGAAAGCTGTTGCTGGTATTCACCGTCCCCCTGCAGCCTATTTACAGGCAAAAGGGGATTTGGGTCCCGGGCTTGCCCAGAGGAGGAACATCTCATTGCTCTCTTCCTCGGCAGGGCCTGTTTCCAGAAAGGCACACGTCCGGCTCCTTGTCCCACATGGAAGGTGGCAGCCCTGAAAGGTCTTGCTGGCCTTCACCGTCCCCCTGCAGCCTATTTAGAGGCACAAGGGGATTTTGGATCCGGGCTTGCCCAGAGGAGGAACATCTCATGGTTCTCGTCCTCCGCAGGGCCTCTTTCCAGAAAGGCACACGTCCGGCTCCTTGTCCCACACGGAAGGTGGCAGCCCTGGAAGATGTTTCTGGTCTTCACCGTCCCCCTGCAGCCTATTTACAGGCACAAGGGTATTCAGGACCCGGGCTTGCCCAGAGGAGGAACATCTCATGGCTCTCGTCCTCGGCAGAGCCTGATTCCGAAAAGGCACACGTCCGACTCCTTATCCCACACGGAAGGTTGCAGCCCTGAATGCTGTTGCTGGTCTTCACCGTCCCCCTGCAGCCTATTCACAGGCACAACAGCATTCAGTACCCGGGCTTGCCCAGAGGAGGAACATCTCATGGCTCTCGTCCTCCACAGGGCCTGTTTCCAGAAAGGCACTCGTCCGGCTCCTTGTCCCACACGGAAGGTGGCAGCCCGGATAGATGTTGCTGGTCTTCACCGTCCCCCTGCAGCCTATTCACAGGCACAACAGGATCTGGGACCCGGGCTTGCCCAGAGGAGGAACATCTCATGGCTCTCATCCTCGGCAGGTCCTGTTTCCAGAAAGGCACACGTCCGGCTCCTTGTCCCAAACGGAAGGTGGCGGCCCTGAATGCTGTTGCTGGTCTTCACCGTCCCCCTGCACCCTATTCACAGGCACAACAGGATTCAGGACCCGGGCTTGCCCAGAGGAGGAACATCTCATGGCTCTCGTCCTCGGCAGAGCCTCATTCCGAAACGGCACACCGTACGGCTCCTTGTCCCACACGGAAGGTGGCAGCCCTGAAAGCTGTTGCTGGTCTTCACCGTCCCCCTGCAGCCTATTCACAGGCACAAGAGGATCTGGGTCCCGGGCTTGCCCAGAGGAGGAACATCTCATGGCTCTCGTCCTCGGCAAAGCCTGATTACGAAAAGGCACACGTCCGACTCCTTATCCCACACGGAAGGTGGCAGCCCTGAATGCTGTTGCTGGTCTTCACCATCCGCCTGCAACCTATTCACAGGTAAAACAGGATTCAGGACCCGGGCTTGCCCAGAGGAGGAACATCTCATGGCTCTCGTCCTCGGAAGAGCCTGATTCCGAAAAGGCACACGTCCGGCTCCTTGTCCCACACGGAAGGTGGCAGCCCTGAATGCTGTTGCTGGTCTTCACCGTCCCCCTGCAGCCTATTCACAGGTACAACAGGATTCAGGACCCGGGCTTGCCCAGAGGAGGAACATCTCATGGCTCTCTTCCTCGGCAGGTCCTCTTTCTGAAAACGCACACGTCCGGCTCCTTGTCCCACACGGAAGGTGGCAGCCCTGAATGCTGTTGCTGGTCTTCACCGTCCCCCTGCAGCCTATTCACAGGTAAAACAGGATTCAGGACCCGGGCTTGCCCAGAGGAGGAACATCTCATGGCTCTCGTCCTCGGCAGAGCCTCATTCCGAAAAGGCACACGTCCGGCTCCTTGTCCCACACGGAAGGTGGCAGCCCTGAATGCTGTTGCTGGTCTTCACCGTCCCCCTGCAGCCTATTCACAGGCACAACAGCATTCAGTACCCGGGCTTGCCCAGAGGAGGAATATCTCATGGCTCTCGTCCTCCACAGGGGCTGTTTCCAGAAAGGCACTCGTCCGGCTCCTTGTCCCACACGGAAGGTGGCAGCCCGGATAGATGTTGCTGGTCTTCACCATCCCCCTGCAGCCTATTCACAGGCAGAAGAGGTTTTGGGACCCGGGCTTGCCCACAGGAGGAACATCAATGGCTCTCGTCCTCGGCAGAGCCTGATTCCGAAAAGGCACACGTCCGACACCTTATCCCACACGGAAGGTTGCAGCCCTGAATGCTGTTGCTGGTCTTCACCGTCCCCCTGCAGCCTATTCACAGGCACAACAGGATCTGGGACCCAGGCTTGCCTAGAGGAGGAACATCTCATGGCTCTCGTCCTCCGCAGGGCCTGTTTCCAGAAAGGCACACGTCCGGCTCCTTGTCCCACACGGAAGGTGGCAGCCCTGAAAGATGTTGCTGTTTCTTCACCGTCCCCCTGCAGCCTATTTACAGGCAAAAGCGGATTTGGGACTGGGCTTGCCCAGAGGAGGAACATCTCATGGCTCTTTTCCTCGGCAGGGCCTGTTTCCAGAAAGGCACACGTCCGGCTCATTGTCCCACACGGAAGGTGGCAGCCCTGAAAGATCTTGCTGGTCTTCACCGTCCACCTGCAGCCTATTTAGAGGCACAAGGGGATTTTGCACCCGGGCTTGCCCAGAGGAGGAACATCTCATGGTTCTCGTCCTCCGCAGGGCCTTTTTCCAGAAAGGCACATGTCCGGCTCCTTGTCCCAAATGGAAGGTGGCAGCCCTGAATGCTGTTGCTGGTCTTCACCGTCCCCCTGCAGCCTATTCACAGGCACAACAGGATTCAGGACCCGGGCTTGCCCAGAGGAGGAACATCTCATGGCTCTCGTCCTCGGCAGAGCCTGATTCCGAAAAGGCACACGTCCGGCTCCTTATCCCACACGGAAGGTGGCAGCCCTGAATGCTGTTGCTGGTCTTCACCGTCCCCCTGCAGCCTATTCACAGGTAAAACAGGATTCAGGACCCGGGCTTGCCCAGAGGAGGAACATCTCATGGCTCTCTTCCTCGGCAGGGCCTGTTTCTGAAAATGCACACGTCCGGCTCCTTGTCCCACACGGAAGGTGGCAGCCCTGAAAGATGTTGCTGGTCTTCACCGTCCCCCTGCAGCCTATTCACAGGCACAACAGCATTCAGTACCCGGGCTTGCCCAGAGGAGGAACATCTCATGGCTCTCGTCCTCGGCAGAGCCTCATTCCGAAACGGCACACCGTCCGGCTCCTTGACCCACACGGAAGGTGGCAGCCCTGAAAGCTGTTGCTGGTCTTCACCATCCCCCTGCAGCCTATTCACAGGTACAAGAGGATTTAGGACCCGGGCTTACCCACAGGAGGAACATCTCATGGCTCTCGTCCTCGGCAGAGCCTGATTCCGAAAAGGCGCTCATCCGGCTCCTTGTCCCACACGGAAGGCGGCAACCCCGAAAGCTGTTGCTGGTCTTCACCGTCCCCCTGCAGCCTATTCAGAGGAACAACAGCATTCAGGACCCGGGCTTGCCCAGAGGAGGAACATCTCATGGCTCTCGTCCTCGGCAGAGCCTCATTCTGAAACGGCACACCGTCCGGCTCCTTGTCCCACACGGAAGGTGGCAGCCCTGAAAGCTGTTGCTGGTCTTCACCGTCCCCCTGCATCCTATTTACAGGCACAACAGGATTTGGGACCCGGGCTTGCCCAGAGGAGGAACATCTCATGGCTCTCGTCCTCGGCAGGGCCTATTTCCGAGAAGGCACACGTCAGGCTCCTTGTCCCACACGGAATGTGGCAGCCCGGAAAGCTGTTGCTGGTCTTCACCGTCCACCTGCAGCCTATTCACAGGCACAACAGGATTCAGGACCCGGGCAGGACCCGGGCTTGCCCAGAGGAGGAACATCTCATGGCTCTCTTCCTCGGCAGGACCTGTTTCTTAAAAGGCACACAACCGGCTCCTTGTCCCACACGGAAGGTGGCAGCCCTGAAAGATGTTGCTGGTCTTCACCGTCCCCCTGCAGCCTATTCAGAGGCACAACAGTATTCAGGACCCGGGCTTGCATAGAGGAGGAACATCTCATGGCTATCGTCCTCGGCAGGGCCTGTTTCCGAAAATGCACACGTCTGGCTCCTTGTCCCACACAGTAGGTGGCAGCCCTGAAAGCTGTTGCTGGTCTTCACCGTCCCCCTGCACCCTATTCACAGGCACAACAGGATTCAGGACCCGGGCTTGCCCAGAGGAGGAACATCTCATGGCTCTCGTCCTCGGCAGAGCCTCATTCCGAAACGGCACACCGTCCGGCTCCTTGTCCCACAAGGAAGGTGGCAGCCCTGAAAGCTGTTGCTGGTCTTCACCGTCCCCCTGCAGACTATTCACAGGCACAAGAGGATCTGGGTCCCGGGCTTGCCCAGAGGAGGAATATCTCATGGCTCTCGTCCTCGGCAGAGCCAGTTTCCGAAAAGGCGCACGTCAGGCTCCTTGTCCCACACGGAATGTGGCAGCCCGGAAAGCTGTTGCTGTTCTTCACCATCCCCCTGCAGCCTATTCACAGGCACAAGAGGATTTGGGACCCGGGCTTGCCCAGAGGAGGAACATCTCATGGCTCTCGTCCTCGGCAGAGCCTGATTCCGAAAAGGCACACGTCCGGCTCCTTGTCCCACACGGAAGGTGGCAGCCCTGAATGCTGTTGCTGGTCTTCACCGTCCCCCTGCAGCCTATTCACAGGTAAAACAGGATTCAGGACCCGGGCTTGCCCAGAGGAGGAACATCTCATGGCTCTCGTCCTCGGCAGAGCCTGATTCCGAAAAGGCACACGTCCGGCTCCTTGTCCCACACGGAAGGTGGCAGCCCTGAATGCTGTTGCTGGTCTTCACCGTCCCTCTGCAGCCTATTCACAGGCACAAGGGTACTCAGGACCCGGGCTTGCCCAGAGGAGGAACATCTCATGGCTCTCGTCCTCGGCAGAGCCTGTTTCCGAAAAGGCACACGTCCGGCTCATTGTCCCAAACGGAAGGTGGCAGCCCTGAAAGCTGTTGCTGGTCTTCTCCGTCCCCCTGCAGCCTATTCACAGGCACAACAGGATGTGGGACCGGTGCTTGCTCAGAGGAGGAACATCTCATGGCTCTCGTCCTCGGCAGAGCCTCATTCCGAAACGGCACACCGTCCGGCTCCTTGTCCCACACGGAAGGTGGCAGCCCTGAAAGCTGTTGCTGGTATTCACCGTCCCCCTGCAGCCTATTTACAGGCAAAAGGGGATTTGGGTCCCGGGCTTGCCCAGAGGAGGAACATCTCATTGCTCTCTTCCTCGGCAGGGCCTGTTTCCAGAAAGGCACACGTCCGGCTCCTTGTCCCACATGGAAGGTGGCAGCCCTGAAAGGTCTTGCTGGCCTTCACCGTCCCCCTGCAGCCTATTTAGAGGCACAAGGGGATTTTGGATCCGGGCTTGCCCAGAGGAGGAACATCTCATGGTTCTCGTCCTCCGCAGGGCCTCTTTCCAGAAAGGCACACGTCCGGCTCCTTGTCCCACACGGAAGGTGGCAGCCCTGGAAGATGTTTCTGGTCTTCACCGTCCCCCTGCAGCCTATTTACAGGCACAAGGGTATTCAGGACCCGGGCTTGCCCAGAGGAGGAACATCTCATGGCTCTCGTCCTCGGCAGAGCCTGATTCCGAAAAGGCACACGTCCGACTCCTTATCCCACACGGAAGGTTGCAGCCCTGAATGCTGTTGCTGGTCTTCACCGTCCCCCTGCAGCCTATTCACAGGCACAACAGCATTCAGTACCCGGGCTTGCCCAGAGGAGGAACATCTCATGGCTCTCGTCCTCCACAGGGCCTGTTTCCAGAAAGGCACTCGTCCGGCTCCTTGTCCCACACGGAAGGTGGCAGCCCGGATAGATGTTGCTGGTCTTCACCGTCCCCCTGCAGCCTATTCACAGGCACAACAGGATCTGGGACCCGGGCTTGCCCAGAGGAGGAACATCTCATGGCTCTCATCCTCGGCAGGTCCTGTTTCCAGAAAGGCACACGTCCGGCTCCTTGTCCCAAACGGAAGGTGGCGGCCCTGAATGCTGTTGCTGGTCTTCACCGTCCCCCTGCACCCTATTCACAGGCACAACAGGATTCAGGACCCGGGCTTGCCCAGAGGAGGAACATCTCATGGCTCTCGTCCTCGGCAGAGCCTCATTCCGAAACGGCACACCGTACGGCTCCTTGTCCCACACGGAAGGTGGCAGCCCTGAAAGCTGTTGCTGGTCTTCACCGTCCCCCTGCAGCCTATTCACAGGCACAAGAGGATCTGGGTCCCGGGCTTGCCCAGAGGAGGAACATCTCATGGCTCTCGTCCTCGGCAAAGCCTGATTACGAAAAGGCACACGTCCGACTCCTTATCCCACACGGAAGGTGGCAGCCCTGAATGCTGTTGCTGGTCTTCACCATCCCCCTGCAGCCTATTCACAGGTAAAACAGGATTCAGGACCCGGGCTTGCCCAGAGGAGGAACATCTCATGGCTCTCGTCCTCGGAAGAGCCTGATTCCGAAAAGGCACACGTCCGGCTCCTTGTCCCACACGGAAGGTGGCAGCCCTGAATGCTGTTGCTGGTCTTCACCGTCCCCCTGCAGCCTATTCACAGGTACAACAGGATTCAGGACCCGGGCTTGCCCAGAGGAGGAACATCTCATGGCTCTCTTCCTCGGCAGGGCCTGTTTCTGAAAACGCACACGTCCGGCTCCTTGTCCCACACGGAAGGTGGCAGCCCTGAATGCTGTTGCTGGTCTTCACCGTCCCCCTGCAGCCTATTCACAGGTAAAACAGGATTCAGGACCCGGGCTTGCCCAGAGGAGGAACATCTCATGGCTCTCGTCCTCGGCAGAGCCTCATTCCGAAAAGGCACACGTCCGGCTCCTTGTCCCACACGGAAGGTGGCAGCCCTGAATGCTGTTGCTGGTCTTCACCGTCCCCCTGCAGCCTATTCACAGGCACAACAGCATTCAGTACCCGGGCTTGCCCAGAGGAGGAATATCTCATGGCTCTCGTCCTCCACAGGGGCTGTTTCCAGAAAGGCACTCGTCCGGCTCCTTCTCCCACACGGAAGGTGGCAGCCCGGATAGATGTTGCTGGTCTTCACCATCCCCCTGCAGCCTATTCACAGGCAGAAGAGGTTTTGGGACCCGGGCTTGCCCACAGGAGGAACATCAATGGCTCTCGTCCTCGGCAGAGCCTGATTCCGAAAAGGCACACGTCCGACACCTTATCCCACACGGAAGGTTGCAGCCCTGAATGCTGTTGCTGGTCTTCACCGTCCCCCTGCAGCCTATTCACAGGCACAACAGGATCTGGGACCCAGGCTTGCCTAGAGGAGGAACATCTCATGGCTCTCGTCCTCCGCAGGGCCTGTTTCCAGAAAGGCACACGTCCGGCTCCTTGTCCCACACGGAAGGTGGCAGCCCTGAAAGATGTTGCTGTTTCTTCACCGTCCCCCTGCAGCCTATTTACAGGCAAAAGCGGATTTGGGACTGGGCTTGCCCAGAGGAGGAACATCTCATGGCTCTCTTCCTCGGCAGGGCCTGTTTCCAGAAAGGCACACGTCCGGCTCATTGTCCCACACGGAAGGTGGCAGCCCTGAAAGATCTTGCTGGTCTTCACCGTCCACCTGCAGCCTATTTAGAGGCACAAGGGGATTTTGCACCCGGGCTTGCCCAGAGGAGGAACATCTCATGGTTCTCGTCCTCCGCAGGGCCTTTTTCCAGAAAGGCACATGTCCGGCTCCTTGTCCCAAACGGAAGGTGGCAGCCCTGAATGCTGTTGCTGGTCTTCACCGTCCCCCTGCAGCCTATTCACAGGCACAACAGGATTCAGGACCCGGGCTTGCCCAGAGGAGGAACATCTCATGGCTCTCGTCCTCGGCAGAGCCTGATTCCGAAAAGGCACACGTCCGGCTCCTTATCCCACACGGAAGGTGGCAGCCCTGAATGCTGTTGCTGGTCTTCACCGTCCCCCTGCAGCCTATTCACAGGTAAAACAGGATTCAGGACCCGGGCTTGCCCAGAGGAGGAACATCTCATGGCTCTCTTCCTCGGCAGGGCCTGTTTCTGAAAATGCACACGTCCGGCTCCTTGTCCCACACGGAAGGTGGCAGCCCTGAAAGATGTTGCTGGTCTTCACCGTCCCCCTGCAGCCTATTCACAGGCACAACAGCATTCAGTACCCGGGCTTGCCCAGAGGAGGAACATCTCATGGCTCTCGTCCTCGGCAGAGCCTCATTCCGAAACGGCACACCGTCCGGCTCCTTGACCCACACGGAAGGTGGCAGCCCTGAAAGCTGTTGCTGGTCTTCACCATCCCCCTGCAGCCTATTCACAGGTACAAGAGGACTTAGGACCCGGGCTTACCCACAGGAGGAACATCTCATGGCTCTCGTCCTCGGCAGAGCCTGATTCCGAAAAGGCGCTCATCCGGCTCCTTGTCCCACACGGAAGGCGGCAACCCCGAAAGCTGTTGCTGGTCTTCACCGTCCCCCTGCAGCCTATTCAGAGGAACAACAGCATTCAGGACCCGGGCTTGCCCAGAGGAGGAACATCTCATGGCTCTCGTCCTCGGCAGAGCCTCATTCTGAAACGGCACACCGTCCGGCTCCTTGTCCCACAAGGAAGGTGGCAGCCCTGAAAGCTGTTGCTGGTCTTCACCGTCCCCCTGCATCCTATTTACAGGCACAACAGGATTTGGGACCCGGGCTTGCCCAGAGGAGGAACATCTCATGGCTCTCGTCCTCGGCAGGGCCTATTTCCGAGAAGGCACACGTCAGGCTCCTTGTCCCACACGGAATGTGGCAGCCCGGAAAGCTGTTGCTGGTCTTCACCGTCCACCTGCAGCCTATTCACAGGCACAACAGGATTCAGGACCCGGGCAGGACCCGGGCTTGCCCAGAGGAGGAACATCTCATGGCTCTCTTCCTCGGCAGGACCTGTTTCTTAAAAGGCACACAACCGGCTCCTTGTCCCACACGGAAGGTGGCAGCCCTGAAAGATGTTGCTGGTCTTCACCGTCCCCCTGCAGCCTATTCAGAGGCACAACAGTATTCAGGACCCGGGCTTGCATAGAGGAGGAACATCTCATGGCTATCGTCCTCGGCAGGGCCTGTTTCCGAAAATGCACACGTCTGGCTCCTTGTCCCACACAGTAGGTGGCAGCCCTGAAAGCTGTTGCTGGTCTTCACCGTCCCCCTGCACCCTATTCACAGGCACAACAGCATTCAGGAGCCGGGCTTGCCTAGAGGAGGAACATCTCATGGCTCTCGTCCTCGGCAGAGCCTGTTTCCGAAAAGGCACACGTCCGGCTCATTGTCCCAAACGGAAGGTGGCAGCCCTGAAAGATGTTGCTGGTCTTCACCGTCCCCCTGCAGCCTATTCACAGGCACAACAGGATTCAGGACCCGGGCTTGCCCAGATGAGGAACATCTCATGGCTCTCGTCCTCGGCAGAGCCTGTTTCCGAAAAGGCACACGTCCGGCTCATTGTCCCAAACGGAAGGTGGCAGCCCTGAAAGCTGTTGCTGGTCTTCTCCGTCCCCCTGCAGCCTATTCACAGGCACAACAGGATGTGGGACCGGTGCTTGCTCAGAGGAGGAACATCTCATGGCTCTCGTCCTCGGCAGAGCCTCATTCCGAAACGGCACACCGTCCGGCTCCTTGTCCCACACGGAAGGTGGCAGCCCTGAAAGCTGTTGCTGGTATTCACCGTCCCCCTGCAGCCTATTTACAGGCAAAAGGGGATTTGGGTCCCGGGCTTGCCCAGAGGAGGAACATCTCATTGCTCTCTTCCTCGGCAGGGCCTGTTTCCAGAAAGGCACACGTCCGGCTCCTTGTCCCACATGGAAGGTGGCAGCCCTGAAAGGTCTTGCTGGCCTTCACCGTCCCCCTGCAGCCTATTTAGAGGCACAAGGGGATTTTGGATCCGGGCTTGCCCAGAGGAGGAACATCTCATGGTTCTCGTCCTCCGCAGGGCCTCTTTCCAGAAAGGCACACGTCCGGCTCCTTGTCCCACACGGAAGGTGGCAGCCCTGGAAGATGTTTCTGGTCTTCACCGTCCCCCTGCAGCCTATTTACAGGCACAAGGGTATTCAGGACCCGGGCTTGCCCAGAGGAGGAACATCTCATGGCTCTCGTCCTCGGCAGAGCCTGATTCCGAAAAGGCACACGTCCGACTCCTTATCCCACACGGAAGGTTGCAGCCCTGAATGCTGTTGCTGGTCTTCACCGTCCCCCTGCAGCCTATTCACAGGCACAACAGCATTCAGTACCCGGGCTTGCCCAGAGGAGGAACATCTCATGGCTCTCGTCATCCGTAGGGCCTGTTTCCAGAAAGGCACACGTCCGGCTCCTTGTCCCACACGGAAGGTGGCAGCCCGGATAGATGTTGCTGGTCTTCACCGTCCCCCTGCAGCCTATTCACAGGCACAACAGGATCTGGGACCCGGGCTTGCCCAGAGGAGGAACATCTCATGGCTCTCATCCTCGGCAGGTCCTGTTTCCAGAAAGGCACACGTCCGGCTCCTTGTCCCAAACGGAAGGTGGCTGCCCTGAATGCTGTTGCTGGTCTTCACCGTCCCCCTGCACCCTATTCACAGGCACAACAGGATTCAGGACCCGGGCTTGCCCAGAGGAGGAACATCTCATGGCTCTCGTCCTCGGCAGAGCCTCATTCCGAAACGGCACACCGTACGGCTCCTTGTCCCACACGGAAGGTGGCAGCCCTGAAAGCTGTTGCTGGTCTTCACCGTCCCCCTGCAGCCTATTCACAGGCACAAGAGGATCTGGGTCCCGGGCTTGCCCAGAGGAGGAACATCTCATGGCTCTCGTCCTCGGCAAAGCCTGATTACGAAAAGGCACACGTCCGACTCCTTATCCCACACGGAAGGTGGCAGCCCTGAATGCTGTTGCTGGTCTTCACCATCCCCCTGCAGCCTATTCACAGGTAAAACAGGATTCAGGACCCGGGCTTGCCCAGAGGAGGAACATCTCATGGCTCTCGTCCTCGGAAGAGCCTGATTCCGAAAAGGCACACGTCCGGCTCCTTGTCCCACACGGAAGGTGGCAGCCCTGAATGCTGTTGCTGGTCTTCACCGTCCCCCTGCAGCCTATTCACAGGTACAACAGGATTCAGGACCCGGGCTTGCCCAGAGGAGGAACATCTCATGGCTCTCTTCCTCGGCAGGGCCTCTTTCTGAAAACGCACACGTCCGGCTCCTTGTCCCACACGGAAGGTGGCAGCCCTGAATGCTGTTGCTGGTCTTCACCGTCCCCCTGCAGCCTATTCACAGGTAAAACAGGATTCAGGACCCGGGCTTGCCCAGAGGAGGAACATCTCATGGCTCTCGTCCTCGGCAGAGCCTCATTCCGAAAATGCACACGTCCGGCTCCTTGTCCCACACGGAAGGTGGCAGCCCTGAATGCTGTTGCTGGTCTTCACCGTCCCCCTGCAGCCTATTCACAGGCACAACAGCATTCAGTACCCGGGCTTGCCCAGAGGAGGAATATCTCATGGCTCTCGTCCTCCACAGGGGCTGTTTCCAGAAAGGCACTCGTCCGGCTCCTTGTCCCACACGGAAGGTGGCAGCCCGGATAGATGTTGCTGGTCTTCACCATCCCCCTGCAGCCTATTCACAGGCAGAAGAGGTTTTGGGACCCGGGCTTGCCCACAGGAGGAACATCAATGGCTCTCGTCCTCGGCAGAGCCTGATTCCGAAAAGGCACACGTCCGACACCTTATCCCACACGGAAGGTTGCAGCCCTGAATGCTGTTGCTGGTCTTCACCGTCCCCCTGCAGCCTATTCACAGGCACAACAGGATCTGGGACCCAGGCTTGCCTAGAGGAGGAACATCTCATGGCTCTCGTCCTCCGCAGGGCCTGTTTCCAGAAAGGCACACGTCCGGCTCCTTGTCCCACACGGAAGGTGGCAGCCCTGAAAGATGTTGCTGGTCTTCACCGTCCCCCTGCAGCCTATTTACAGGCAAAAGCGGATTTGGGACTGGGCTTGCCCAGAGGAGGAACATCTCATGGCTCTCATCCTCGGCAGGGCCTGTTTCCAGAAAGGCACACGTCCGGCTCATTGTCCCACACGGAAGGTGGCAGCCCTGAAAGATCTTGCTGGTCTTCACCGTCCACCTGCAGCCTATTTAGAGGCACAAGGGGATTTTGCACCCGGGCTTGCCCAGAGGAGGAACATCTCATGGTTCTCGTCCTCCGCAGGGCCTTTTTCCAGAAAGGCACATGTCCGGCTCCTTGTCCCAAACGGAAGGTGGCAGCCCTGAATGCTGTTGCTGGTCTTCACCGTCCCCCTGCAGCCTATTCACAGGCACAACAGGATTCAGGACCCGGGCTTGCCCAGAGGAGGAACATCTCATGGCTCTCGTCCTCGGCAGAGCCTGATTCCGAAAAGGCACACGTCCGGC
This sequence comes from Astur gentilis, assembly GCF_929443795.1. Lineage (NCBI taxonomy): Eukaryota > Metazoa > Chordata > Aves > Accipitriformes > Accipitridae > Astur > Astur gentilis. The sequence continues at coordinate 6,512,003 of NC_064914.1, forward strand.
TCCTTATCCCACACGGAAGGTGGCAGCCCTGAATGCTGTTGCTGGTCTTCACCGTCCCCCTGCAGCCTATTCACAGGTAAAACAGGATTCAGGACCCGGGCTTGCCCAGAGGAGGAACATCTCATGGCTCTCGTCCTCGGCAGGGCCTGTTTCTGAAAATGCACACGTCCGGCTCCTTGTCCCACACGGAAGGTGGCAGCCCTGAAAGATGTTGCTGGTCTTCACCGTCCCCCTGCAGCCTATTCACAGGCACAACAGCATTCAGTACCCGGGCTTGCCCAGAGGAGGAACATCTCATGGCTCTCGTCCTCGGCAGAGCCTCATTCCGAAACGGCACACCGTCCGGCTCCTTGACCCACACGGAAGGTGGCAGCCCTGAAAGCTGTTGCTGGTCTTCACCATCCCCCTGCAGCCTATTCACAGGTACAAGAGGATTTAGGACCCGGGCTTACCCACAGGAGGAACATCTCATGGCTCTCGTCCTCGGCAGAGCCTGATTCCGAAAAGGCGCTCATCCGGCTCCTTGTCCCACACGGAAGGCGGCAACCCCGAAAGCTGTTGCTGGTCTTCACCGTCCCCCTGCAGCCTATTCAGAGGAACAACAGCATTCAGGACCCGGGCTTGCCCAGAGGAGGAACATCTCATGGCTCTCGTCCTCGGCAGAGCCTCATTCTGAAACGGCACACCGTCCGGCTCCTTGTCCCACACGGAAGGTGGCAGCCCTGAAAGCTGTTGCTGGTCTTCACCGTCCCCCTGCATCCTATTTACAGGCACAACAGGATTTGGGACCCGGGCTTGCCCAGAGGAGGAACATCTCATGGCTCTCGTCCTCGGCAGGGCCTATTTCCGAGAAGGCACACGTCAGGCTCCTTGTCCCACACGGAATGTGGCAGCCCGGAAAGCTGTTGCTGGTCTTCACCGTCCACCTGCAGCCTATTCACAGGCACAACAGGATTCAGGACCCGGGCAGGACCCGGGCTTGCCCAGAGGAGGAACATCTCATGGCTCTCTTCCTCGGCAGGACCTGTTTCTTAAAAGGCACAGAACCGGCTCCTTGTCCCACACGGAAGGTGGCAGCCCTGAAAGATGTTGCTGGTCTTCACCGTCCCCCTGCAGCCTATTCAGAGGCACAACAGTATTCAGGACCCGGGCTTGCATAGAGGAGGAACATCTCATGGCTATCGTCCTCGGCAGGGCCTGTTTCCGAAAATGCACACGTCCGGCTCCTTGTCCCACACAGTAGGTGGCAGCCCTGAAAGCTGTTGCTGGTCTTCACCGTCCCCCTGCACCCTATTCACAGGCAGAAGAGGTTTTGGGACCCGGGCTTGCCCACAGGAGGAACATCTCATGGCTCTCGTCCTCGGCAGAGCCTCATTCCGAAACGGCACACCGTCCGGCTCCTTGTCCCACAAGGAAGGTGGCAGCCCTGAAAGCTGTTGCTGGTCTTCACCGTCCCCCTGCAGACTATTCACAGGCACAAGAGGATCTGGGTCCCGGGCTTGCCCAGAGGAGGAATATCTCATGGCTCTCGTCCTCGGCAGAGCCAGTTTCCGAAAAGGCGCACGTCAGGCTCCTTGTCCCACACGGAATGTGGCAGCCCGGAAAGCTGTTGCTGTTCTTCACCATCCCCCTGCAGCCTATTCACAGGCACAAGAGGATTTGGGACCCGGGCTTGCCCAGAGGAGGAACACCTCATGGCTCTCGTCCTCGGCAGAGCCTGATTCCGAAAAGGCACACGTCCGGCTCCTTGTCCCACACGGAAGGTGGCAGCCCTGAATGCTGTTGCTGGTCTTCACCGTCCCCCTGCAGCCTATTCACAGGTACAACAGGATTCAGGACCCGGGCTTGCCCAGAGGAGGAACATCTCATGGCTCTCTTCCTCGGCAGGGCCTGTTTCTGAAAACGCACACGTTCGGCTCCTTGTCCCACACGGAAGGTGGCAGCCCTGAATGCTGTTGCTGGTCTTCACCGTCCCCCTGCAGCCTATTCACAGGCACAACAGCATTCAGTACCCGGGCTTGCCCAGAGGAGGAATATCTCATGGCTCTCGTCCTCCACAGGGGCTGATTCCAGAAAGGCACTCGTCCGGCTCCTTGTCCCACACGGAAGGTGGCTGCCCGGATAGATGTTGCTGGTCTTCACCATCCCCCTGCAGCCTATTCACAGGCAGAAGAGGTTTTGGGACCCGGGCTTGCCCACAGGAGGAACATCAATGGCTCTCGTCCTCGGCAGAGCCTGATTCCGAAAAGGCACACGTCCGACACCTTATCCCACACGGAAGGTTGCAGCCCTGAATGCTGTTGCTGGTCTTCACCGTCCCCCTGCAGCCTATTCACAGGCACAACAGGATCTGGGACCCAGGCTTGCCCAGAGGAGGAACATCTCATGGCTCTCATCCTGGGCAGGTCCTGTTTCCAGAAAGGCACACGTCCGGCTCCTTGTCCCAAATGGAAGGTGGCTGCCCTGAATGCTGTTGCTGGTCTTCACCGTCCCCCTGCACCCTATTCACAGGCACAACAGGATTCAGGACCCGGGCTTGCCCAGAGGAGGAACATCTCATGGCTCTCGTCCTCGGCAGAGCCTGATTCCGAAAAGGCACACGTCCGGCTCCTTGTCCCACACGGAAGGTGGCAGCTCTGAAAGCTGTTGCTGGTCTTCACCGTCCCCCTGCAGCCTATTCAGAGGCACAACAGGATTCAGGAGACGGGCTTGCCTAGAGGAGGAACATCTCATGGCTCTCGTCCTCCGCAGGGCCTGTTTCCAGAAAGGCACACGTCCGGCTCATTGTCCCACACGGAAGGTGGCAGCCCTGAAAGATCTTGCTGGTCTTCGCCGTCCACCTGCAGCCTATTTAGAGGCACAACGGGATTTTGGACCCGGGCTTGCCCAGAGGAGGAACATCTCATGGTTCTCGTCCTCCGCAGGGCCTCTTTCCAGAAAGGCACATGTCCGGCTCCTTGTCCCAAACGGAAAGTGGCAGCCCTGAATGCTGTTGCTGGTCTTCACCGTCCCCCTGCAGCCTATTCACAGGTAAACAGGATTCAGGACCCGGGCTTGCCCAGAGGAGGAACATCTCATGGCTCTCTTCCTCGGCAGGGCCTGTTTCTGAAAATGCACACGTCCGGCTCCTTGTCCCACACGGAAGGTGGCAGCCCTGAAAGATGTTGCTGGTCTTCACCGTCCCCCTGCAGCCTATTCACAGGCACAAGGGTACTCAGGACCCGGGCTTGCCCAGAGGAGGAACATCTCATGTCTCTCGTCCTCGGCAGAGCCTCATTCCGAAACGGCACACCGTCCGGCTCCTTGTCCCACAAGGAAGGTGGCAGCCCTGAAAGCTGTTGCTGGTCTTCACCGTCCCCGTGCAGCCTATTCACAGGCACAACAGGATCTGGGACCCAGGCTTGCCCAGAGGAGGAACATCTCATGGCTCTCGTCCTCGGCAAAGCCTGATTACGAAAAGGCACACGTACGACTCCTTATCCCACACGGAAGGTTGCAGCCCTGAATGCTGTTGCTGGTCTTCACCGTCCCCCTGCAGACTATTCACAGGCACAACAGGATTCAGGACCCGGGCTTGCCCAGAGGAGGAACATCTCATGGCTCTCGTCCTCGGCAGAGCCTGATTCCGAAAAGGCACACGTCCGGCTCCTTATCCCACACGGAAGGTGGCAGCCCTGAATGCTGTTGCTGGTCTTCACCGTCCCCCTGCAGCCTATTCACAGGTAAACAGGATTCAGGACCCGGGCTTGCCCAGAGGAGGAACATCTCATGGCTCTCTTCCTCGGCAGGGCCTGTTTCTGAAAATGCACACGTCCGGCTCCTTGTCCCACACGGAAGGTGGCAGCCCTGAAAGATGTTGCTGGTCTTCACCGTCCCCCTGCAGCCTATTCACAGGCACAAGGGTACTCAGGACCCGGGCTTGCCCAGAGGAGGAACATCTCATGGCTCTCGTCCTCGGCAGAGCCTCATTCCGAAACGGCACACCGTCCGGCTCCTTGTCCCACAAGGAAGGTGGCAGCCCTGAAAGCTGTTGCTGGTCTTCACCGTCCCCGTGCAGCCTATTCACAGGCACAACAGGATCTGGGACCCAGGCTTGCCCAGAGGAGGAACATCTCATGGCTCTCGTCCTCGGCAAAGCCTGATTACGAAAAGGCACACGTACGACTCCTTATCCCACACGGAAGGTTGCAGCCCTGAATGCTGTTGCTGGTCTTCACCGTCCCCCTGCAGCCTATTCACAGGCACAACAGCATTCAGTACCCGGGCTTGCCCAGAGGAGGAACATCTCATGGCTCTCGTCCTCGGCAGGGCCTGTTTCCGAGAAGGCACACGTCCGGCTCCTTGTCCCACACGGAAGGTGGCAGCCCTGGAAGATGTTTCTGGTCTTCACCGTCCCCCTGCAGCCTATTTACAGGCACAAGGGTATTCAGGACCCGGGCTTGCCCAGAGGAGGAACATCTCATGGCTCTCGTCCTCGGCAGAGCCTGATTCCGAAAAGGCACACGTCCGACTCCTTATCCCACACGGAATGTTGCAGCCCTGAATGCTGTTGCTGGTCTTCACCGTCCCCCTGCACCCTATTCACAGGCACAACAGGATTCAGGAGCCGGGCTTGCCTAGAGGAGGAACATCTCATGGCTCTCGTCCTCCGCAGGGCCTGTTTCCAGAAAGGCACACGTCCGGCTCCTTGTCCCACACGGAAGGTGGCAGCCCTGAAAGATGTTGCTGGTCTTCACCGTCCCCCTGCAGCCTATTCACAGGCACAACAGCATTCAGTACCCGGGCTTGCCCAGAGGAGGAACATCTCATGGCTCTCGTCCTCGGCAGAGCCTCATTCCGAAACGGCACACCGTCCGGCTCCTTGACCCACACGGAAGGTGGCAGCCCTGAAAGCTGTTGCTGGTCTTCAGCGTCCCCCTGCAGCCTATTTACAGGCAAAAGGGGATTTGGGACCGGGCTTGCCCAGAGGAGGAACATCTCATGGCTCTCTTCCTCGGCAGGACCTGTTTCTTAAAAGGCACACAACCGGCTCCTTGTCCCACACGGAAGGTGGCAGCCCTGAAAGATGTTGCTGGTCTTCACCGTCCCCCTGCAGCCTATTCAGAGGCACAACAGTATTCAGGACCCGGGCTTGCATAGAGGAGGAACATCTCATGGCTCTCGTCCTCGGCAGGGCCTGGTTCCACAAAGGCGCACGTCCGGCTCCATGTCCCACACGGAAGGTGGCAGCTCTGAAAGCTGTTGCTGGTCTTCACCGTCCCCCTGCAGCCTATTCACAGGCACAAGAGGATTTGGGACCCGGGCTTGTCCAGAGGAGGAACATCTCATGGCTCTCGTCCTCGGCAGAGCCTGATTCCAAAAAGGCGCTCATCCGGCTCCTTGTCCCACACGGAAGGTACGAGCCCGGAAAGCTGTTGCTGGTCTTCACCGTCCCCCTGCAGCCTATACACAGGTACAACAGGATTCGGGACCCGGGCTTGCCCAGAGGAGGAATATCTCATGGCTATCGTCCTCGGCAGGGCCTGTTTCCGAAAATGCACACGTCTGGCTCCTTGTCCCACACAGTAGGTGGCAGCCCTGAAAGCTGTTGCTGGTCTTCACCGTCCCCCTGCACCCTATTCACAGGCACAACAGGATTCAGGACCCGGGCTTGCCCAGAGGAGGAACATCTCATGGCTCTCGTCCTCGGCAGAGCCTCATTCCGAAACGGCACACCGTCCGGATCCTTGTCCCACAAGGAAGGTGGCAGCCCTGAAAGCTGTTGCTGGTCTTCACCGTCCCCCTGCAGCCTATTCACAGGCACAAGAGGATCTGGGTCCCGGGCTTGCCCAGAGGAGGAATATCTCATGGCTCTCGTCCTCGGCAGAGCCAGTTTCCGAAAAGGCGCACGTCAGGCTCCTTGTCCCACACGGAATGTGGCAGCCCGGAAAGCTGTTGCTGGTCTTCACCATCCCCCTGCAGCCTATTCACAGGCACAAGAGGATTTGGGACCCAGGCTTGCCCAGAGGAGGAACATCTCATGGCTCTCTTCCTCGGCAGAGCCTGATTCCAAAAAGGCGCTCATCCGGCTCCTTGTCCCACACGGAAGGTGGCAGCCCTGAATGCTGTTGCTGGTCTTCACCGTCCCCCTGCAGCCTATTCACAGGCACAACAGGATTCAGGACCCGGGCTTGCCCAGAGGAGGAACATCTCATGGCTCTCGTCCTCGGCAGAGCCTGATTCCGAAAAGGCACACGTCCGGCTCCTTGTCCCACACGGAAGGTGGCAGCCCTGAATGCTGTTGCTGGTCTTCACCGTCCCCCTGCAGCCTATTCACAGGTACAACAGGATTCAGGACCCGGGCTTGCCCAGAGGAGGAACATCTCATGGCTCTCTTCCTCGGCAGGGCCTGTTTCTGAAAACGCACACGTCCGGCTCCTTGTCCCACACGGAAGGTGGCAGCCCTGAAAGCTGTTGCTGGTCTTCACCATCCCCCTGCAGCCTATTCACAGGCACAACAGGATCTGGGACGCGGGCTTGCTGAGAGGAGGAACATCTCATGGCTCTCGTCCTCGGTAGAGCCTGATTCCGAAAAGGCACACTTCCGGCTCCTTGTCCCACACGGAAGGTGGCAGCCCTGAATGCTGTTGCTGGTCTTCACCGTCCCCGTGCAGCCTGTTCACAGGCACAACAGGATCTGGGACCCAGGCTTGCCCAGAGGAGGAACATCTCATGGCTCTCGTCCTCGGCAAAGCCTGATTACGAAAAGGCACACGTCCGACTCCTTATCCCACACGGAAGGTTGCAGACCTGAATGCTATTGCTGGTCTTCACCGTCCCCCTGCAGCCTATTCACAGGCACAACAGCATTCAGTACCCGTGCTTGCCCAGAGGAGGAACATCTCATGGCTCTCGTCCTCCACAGGGCCTGTTTCCAGAAAGGCACTCGTCCGGCTCCTTGTCCCACACGGAAGGTGGCAGCCCTGGAAGATATTTCTGGTCTTCACCGTCCCCCTGCAGCCTATTTACAGGCACAAGGGTATTCAGGACCCGGGCTTGCCCAGAGGAGGAACATCTCATGGCTCTCGTCCTCGGCAGAGCCTGATTCCGAAAAGGCACACGTCCGACTCCTTATCCCACACGGAAGGTTGCAGCCCTGAATGCTGTTGCTGGTCTTCATCGTCCCCCTGCAGCCTATTCACAGGCACAACAGGATCTGGGACCCAGGGTTGCCCAGAGGAGGAACATCTCATGGCTCTCATCCTCGGCAGGGCATGTTTCCAGAAAGGCACACGTCCGGCTCCTTGTCCCAAAGGGAAGGTGGCTGCCCTGAATGCTGTTGCTGGTCTTCACCTTCCCCCTGCCCCCTATTCACAGGCACAACAGGATTCAGGAGCCGGGCTTGCCCAGAGGAGGAACATCTCATGGCTCTCGTCCTCGGCAGAGCCTCATTCCTAAAAGGCACACGTCCGGCTCCTTGTCCCAAACGGAAGGTGGCAGCTCTGAAAGCTGTTGCTGGTCTTCACCGTCCCCCTGCAGCCTATTCAGAGGCACAACAGGATTCAGGAGCCGGGCTTGCCTAGAGGAGGAACATCTCATGGCTCTCGTCCCCCGCAGGGCCTGTTTCCAGAAAGGCACACGTCCGGCTCCTTGTCCCACACGGAAGGTGGCAGCCCTGAAAGATGTTGCTGGTCTTCACCGTCCCCCTGCAGCCTATTCACAGGCACAACAGGATTCAGGACCCGGGCTTGCCCAGAGGAGGAACATCTCATGGCTCTCGTCCTCGGCAGAGCCTGTTTCCGAAAAGGCACACGTCCGGCTCCTTGTCCCAAACGGAAGGTGGCAGCCCTGAAAGCTGTTGCTGGTCTTCTCCGTCCCCCTGCAGCCTATTCACAGGCACAACAGGATGTGGGACCCGGGCTTGCCCAGAGGAGGAACATCTCATGGCTCTCGTCCTCGGCAGAGCCTCATTCCGAAACGGCACACCGTCCGGCTCCTTGTCCCACACGGAAGGTGGCAGCCCTGAAAGCTGTTGCTGGTCTTCACCGTCCACCTGCAGCCTATTTACAGGCAAAAGGGGATTTGGGACCCGGGCTTGCCCAGAGGAGGAACATCTCATGGCTCTCGTCCTCGGCAGGGCGTGTTTCCAGAAAGGCACACGTCCGGCTCCTTGTCCCACACGGAAGGTGGCAGCCCTGAAAGATCTTGCTGGTCTTCACCGTCCCCCTGCAGCCTATTTAGAGGCACAAGGGGATTTTGGACCCGGGCTTGCCCAGAGGAGGAACTTCTCATGGTTCTCGTCCTCCGCAGGGCCTGTTTCCAGAAAGGCACACGTCCGGCTCCTTGTCCCAAACGGAAGGTGGCAGCCCTGAATGCTGTTGCTGGTCTTCACCGTCCCCCTGCAGCCTATTCACAGGCACAACAGGATTCAGGACCCGGGCTTGCCCTGAGAAGGAACATCTCATGGCTCTCGTCCTAGGCAGAGCCTCATTCCGAAACGGCACACCGTGCGGCTCCTTTTCCCACACGGAAGGTGGCAGCCCTGAAAGCTGTTGCTGGTCTTCACCGTCCCCCTGCAGCCTATTCAGAGGCACAACAGGATTCAGGAGACGGGCTTGCCTAGAGGTAGAACATCTCATGGCTCTCGTCCACCGCAGGGCCTGTTTCCAGAAAGGCACACGTCCGGCTCCTTGTCCCACGCGGAACGTGGCAGCCCTGAAAGATGTTGCTAGTCTTCACCGTCCCCCTGCAGCCTATTCAGAGGCACAACAGCATTCAGGACCAGGGCTTGCCCAGAGGAGGAACATCTCATGGCTCTCGTCCTCGGCAGAGCCTGATTCCGAAAAGGCACACGTCCGGCTCCTTGTCCCACAAGAAGGTGTCAGCCCTGAAAGCTGATGCCGGTCTTCACCTTCCCCGTGCAGCCTATTTAGAGGCACAACAGGTATTGGCATCTGTGCTTGCCAAGAGAGGAATATCTCACAGTGCGCATCCCCGACGGAGCCTCTTCCATAAAAGTCAAACGTCCGGCTCCTTGTCCCACATGGAAGGTGGCACCCCTGAAAGCTGTTGCTGGTCTTCACCTACCCCTTGCAGCCTAATCACAGGCACAACAGCACTAAGCATCTCTGCTTTCCCAGAGAAGGAACATCTCATGGTGTGCAACCTTTGCAGAGTCTCTTCAGAAAAAGACAAGCGTCCGGCTCCTTGTCCCACACGTAACGTGTCTGCCCTAAAAGTTGTTACTGGGCTTCACATTCCCCGTGCAGCCTATTCGCCAGTAAAACTGGTATTGGCATCTAAGCTTGCTTAGAGAAGGAACATCTAACGGTGTGCATCCTGGGCTGAGCCTCTTCCCAAACAGGCAATCCTCTTGCTCCTTGTCCCACACTGGAGGTGGCAGCTCGGAGAGCTGTTGCTGGTCTTCACCTTCTCCATGCAGCCTATTCACAGGCACAACAGCACTGAGCATTTCTGCGTTCCCAGAGAAGAAACATCAAATGGTAATATTTCCTGTCGGAGCCTGTTCTTTAAAAAGCAAACGTCGGGCTCCTTGTCCCACATGGAAGGTGGCAACCCTGAAAGCTGTTGCTGGTCTTCACCTTCCCCGTGCAGCCTATTCACAGGCACAACAGGTATTGGCATCAGTGCTTGCTGAGAGAAGGAACATATCATAGTGCGCAACCCCGGCGGAGCCTGTTCTTGAAAAGGCAAACACCTGGTTCGTAGTCTCACACGGAAGGTGGCAGCCTGTTAAGCTGTTCATGCTCTTCACCTTCCCCGTGCAGTCTATTCGCAGGCACAACAGATACTGGCATCTCTGCTTGCCAAAAAAAGGAACATCTCACAATGCGCAACCCCGGCGTAGCCTATTCCTGAAATGGCAAAAGTCCGGCTCCTTGTCCCACAGTGAACGTGGCAGCCCGGAAAGCTGTTGCTGGTCTTCACCTTCCCCGTTCAGCCTATTCACAGGCACAACAGCACTGAGTATTTCTGCGTTGCCAGTGAAGGAACATCTCACGGTGCTGTTGCCCGTCAGAGCCTGTTCCTGAAAACGCAAACGACCAGCTCCTTGCCCCACAAGGAAGGTGGCAGTCCTGAAAGCTTTTCCTGGTCTTCACATTTTCCGTTCAGTCTATTCGCAGGCACAACAGCTCTGAGCATTTCTGCATTCCCAGTGAAGGAATATCTCACGGTGCTGTTGCCCGGCAGAGCCTGTTCATGAAGAGGCAAATATCCGGCTCCTTGTCCCACATGGATGGTGGCAGCCCTGAAAGCTGTTGCCGGTCTTCACCTTCCCGGTGCAGCCTAATCACTAGAACAACAGCAGTGGGACTCTCTGCTTACACAGAGAAGCAATCTCTCACGGTGCTCTACCCCGGCGGACACTGTTCCCGAAAAGGCACACGTCCGGCTCCTTGTCCCACACGAAAGGTGGCAGCCCTGAAAGCTGTTGCTGGTCTTCACCTTCCCCATGCAGCCTATTCACAGGCACAACACGTATTGGCATTTGTGCTTGCCAAGACAAGGAATATCTCACGGTGCGCATCCCCTCCTTTGCCTTTCCTGAAAAGGCAAATGTCCTGCTCCTTGTCCAACACGGAAGGTGACAGCCCTGAAAGTTGTTGCTGCTCTTCACTTTCCCCGTGCAGCCTATTCACAGGCACAACAGCACTGAGCATCTCTGCTTTCCCAGAGAAGGAACATCTCGAGGTGCACATCCTCAGCAGAACCTCTTCCAGAAAAGGCAAACATGCGGCTCCTTGTCCCACACGGAAGGTGGCAGCCCTGAAAGCTGTTGCCGGTCTTCACCTTCCCCGTGCAGCCTATTCACAAGAACAACAGGTCTTGGCAACAGTGCTTGCCAAGAGAAGGAACATCTCACGGTGCGCATCCTCGGCAGAGCCTCTTCCATAAAAAGCAACCGTCCAGCTCCTTGTCCCACACGGAAGGTGGCAGCCCTGAAAGCTGTTGCTGGTCTTCACCTTCCCCGTTCAGCCATTTAACAGGCACAACAGCACTGAGCATCTCTGCTTTCCCAAAGGAGTAACATCTCATGTTGTGCATCCTTGGCAGAGACTCTTCCTGGAAGGCAAACTTCCCACTCCTTGTCCCACACGGAAGGTGGCAGCCCTCAAAGATGTTGCTGCTCTTAACCTTCCCCGTGCAGCCAATTCACAGGCACAAAAGGTACTGGCATCTCTGCTTGCCAAAAAAAGGAACATCTCACAATGCGCAAGCCCGGAGGAGCCTGTTCCTGAAATGGCAAACGTCCAGCTCCTTGTCCACAGTGAACGTGGCAGCCCGGAGAGCTGTTGCTGGTCTTAATCTTCCCCGTTCATCCAAGTCACAGGCACAACAGCACTGAGCATCTCTGCTTTCCCAGAGGAGGAACATCTCACGGTGCACATCCCCGCCGGAGCCTCTTCAGGAAAGGCAAACTTCCGGCTCCTTGTTTCACACGGAAGGTGGCAGCCCTGAAAGCTGTTGCTGGTCTTCACTTTCCCCTTGCAGCCTATTCACACCACAACAACACTGAGTATCTCTGCTTTCCCAAAGAAGAAACATCTCACGGTGCGCATCCCCCCGGAGACTCTTCCCGAAAAGGCAAACGTCTGGCTCCTTGTCCCACATGGAAGGTGGCACCCCTGAAAGCTGTTGCTGGTCTTCACCTACCCCTTGCAGCCTAATCACAGGCACAACAGCACTAAGCATCTCTGCTTTCCCAGAGAAGGAACATCTCATGGTGTGCAACCTTTGCAGAGTCTCTTCAGAAAAAGACAAGCGTCCGGCTCCTTGTCCCACACGTAACGTGTCTGCCCTAAAAGTTGTTACTGGGCTTCACATTCCCCGTGCAGCCTATTCGCCAGTAAAACTGGTATTGGCATCTGAGCTTGCTGAGAGAAGGAACATCTAACGGTGTGCATCCTGGGCTGAGCCTCTTCCCAAACAGGCAATCCTCTTGCTCCTTGTCCCACACTGGAGGTGGCAGCTCGGAGAGCTGTTGCTGGTCTTCACCTTCCCCATGCAGCCTATTCACAGGCACAACAGCACTGAGCATATCTGCGTTCCCAGAGAAGAAACATCAAATGGTAATATTTCCTGTCGGAGCCTGTTCTTTAAAAAGCAAACGTCGGGCTCCTTGTCCCACATGGAAGGTGGCAACCCTGAAAGCTGTTGCTGGTCTTCACCTTCCCCGTGCAGCCTATTCACAGGCACAACAGGTATTGGCATCAGTGCTTGCTGAGAGAAGGAACATATCATAGTGCGCAACCCCGGCGGAGCCTGTTCTTGAAAAGGCAAACACCTGGTTCGTAGTCTCACACGGAAGGTGGCAGCCTGTTAAGCTGTTCATGCTCTTCACCTTCCCCGTGCAGTCTATTCGCAGGCACAACAGATACTGGCATCTCTGCTTGCCAAAAAAAGGAACATCTCACAATGCACAACCCCGGCGTAGCCTATTCCTGAAATGGCAAAAGTCCGGCTCCTTGTCCCACAGTGAACGTGGCAGCCCGGAAAGCTGTTGCTGGTCTTCACCTTCCCCGTTCAGCCTATTCACAGGCACAACAGCACTGAGTATTTCTGCGTTGCCAGTGAAGGAACATCTCACGGTGCTGTTGCCCGTCAGAGCCTGTTCCTGAAAACGCAAATGACCAGCTCCTTGCCCCACAAGGAAGGTGGCAGTCCTGAAAGCTTTTCCTGGTCTTCACATTTTCCGTTCAGTCTATTCGCAGGCACAACAGCTCTGAGCATTTCTGCATTCCCAGTGAAGGAATATCTCACGGTGCTGTTGCCCGGCAGAGCCTGTTCATGAAGAGGCAAATATCCGGCTCCTTGTCCCACATGGATGGTGGCAGCCCTGAAAGCTGTTGCCGGTCTTCACCTTCCCGGTGCAGCCTAATCACTAGAACAACAGCAGTGGGACTCTCTGCTTACACAGAGAAGCAATCTCTCACGGTGCTCTACCCCGGCGGACACTGTTCCCGAAAAGGCACACGTCCGGCTCCTTGTCCCACACGAAAGGTGGCAGCCCTGAAAGCTGTTGCTGGTCTTCACCTTCCCCATGCAGCCTATTCACAGGCACAACACGTATTGGCATTTGTGCTTGCCAAGACAAGGAATATCTCACGGTGCGCATCCCCTCCTTTGCCTTTCCTGAAAAGGCAAATGTCCTGCTCCTTGTCCAACACGGAAGGTGACAGCCCTGAAAGTTGTTGCTGCTCTTCACTTTCCCCGTGCAGCCTATTCACAGGCACAACAGCACTGAGCATCTCTGCTTTCCCAGAGAAGGAACATCTCGAGGTGCACATCCTCAGCAGAACCTCTTCCAGAAAAGGCAAACATGCGGCTCCTTGTCCCACACGGAAGGTGGCAGCCCTGAAAGCTGTTGCCGGTCTTCACCTTCCCCGTGCAGCCTATTCACAAGAACAACAGGTCTTGGCAACAGTGCTTGCCAAGAGAAGGAACATCTCACGGTGCGCATCCTCGGCAGAGCCTCTTCCATAAAAAGCAACCGTCCAGCTCCTTGTCCCACACGGAAGGTGGCAGCCCTGAAAGCTGTTGCTGGTCTTCACCTTCCCCGTTCAGCCATTTAACAGGCACAACAGCACTGAGCATCTCTGCTTTCCCAAAGGAGTAACATCTCATGTTGTGCATCCTTGGCAGAGACTCTTCCTGGAAGGCAAACTTCCCACTCCTTGTCCCACACGGAAGGTGGCAGCCCTCAAAGATGTTGCTGCTCTTAACCTTCCCCGTGCAGCCAATTCACAGGCACAAAAGGTACTGGCATCTCTGCTTGCCAAAAAAAGGAACATCTCACAATGCGCAAGCCCGGAGGAGCCTGTTCCTGAAATGGCAAACGTCCAGCTCCTTGTCCACAGTGAACGTGGCAGCCCGGAGAGCTGTTGCTGGTCTTAATCTTCCCCGTTCATCCAAGTCACAGGCACAACAGCACTGAGCATCTCTGCTTTCCCAGAGGAGGAACATCTCACGGTGCACATCCCCGCCGGAGCCTCTTCAGGAAAGGCAAACTTCCGGCTCCTTGTTTCACACGGAAGGTGGCAGCCCTGAAAGCTGTTGCTGGTCTTCACTTTCCCCTTGCAGCCTATTCACACCACAACAACACTGAGTATCTCTGCTTTCCCAAAGAAGAAACATCTCACGGTGCGCATCCCCCCGGAGACTCTTCCCGAAAAGGCAAACGTCTGGCTCCTTGTCCCACATGGAAGGTGGCACCCCTGAAAGCTGTTGCTGGTCTTCACCTACCCCTTGCAGCCTAATCACAGGCACAACAGCACTAAGCATCTCTGCTTTCCCAGAGAAGGAACATCTCATGGTGTGCAACCTTTGCAGAGTCTCTTCAGAAAAAGACAAGCGTCCGGCTCCTTGTCCCACACGTAACGTGTCTGCCCTAAAAGTTGTTACTGGGCTTCACATTCCCCGTGCAGCCTATTCGCCAGTAAAACTGGTATTGGCATCTGAGCTTGCTGAGAGAAGGAACATCTAACGGTGTGCATCCTGGGCTGAGCCTCTTCCCAAACAGGCAATCCTCTTGCTCCTTGTCCCACACTGGAGGTGGCAGCTCGGAGAGCTGTTGCTGGTCTTCACCTTCCCCATGCAGCCTATTCACAGGCACAACAGCACTGAGCATTTCTGCGTTCCCAGAGAAGAAACATCAAATGGTAATATTTCCTGTCGGAGCCTGTTCTTTAAAAAGCAAACGTCGGGCTCCTTGTCCCACATGGAAGGTGGCAACCCTGAAAGCTGTTGCTGGTCTTCACCTTCCCCGTGCAGCCTATTCACAGGCACAACAGGTATTGGCATCAGTGCTTGCTGAGAGAAGGAACATATCATAGTGCGCAACCCCGGCGGAGCCTGTTCTTGAAAAGGCAAACACCTGGTTCGTAGTCTCACACGGAAGGTGGCAGCCTGTTAAGCTGTTCATGCTCTTCACCTTCCCCGTGCAGTCTATTCGCAGGCACAACAGATACTGGCATCTCTGCTTGCCAAAAAAAGGAACATCTCACAATGCACAACCCCGGCGTAGCCTATTCCTGAAATGGCAAAAGTCCGGCTCCTTGTCCCACAGTGAACGTGGCAGCCCGGAAAGCTGTTGCTGGTCTTCACCTTCCCCGTTCAGCCTATTCACAGGCACAACAGCACTGAGTATTTCTGCGTTGCCAGTGAAGGAACATCTCACGGTGCTGTTGCCCGTCAGAGCCTGTTCCTGAAAACGCAAACGACCAGCTCCTTGCCCCACAAGGAAGGTGGCAGTCCTGAAAGCTTTTCCTGGTCTTCACATTTTCCGTTCAGTCTATTCGCAGGCACAACAGCTCTGAGCATTTCTGCATTCCCAGTGAAGGAATATCTCACGGTGCTGTTGCCCGGCAGAGCCTGTTCATGAAGAGGCAAATATCCGGCTCCTTGTCCCACATGGATGGTGGCAGCCCTGAAAGCTGTTGCCGGTCTTCACCTTCCCGGTGCAGCCTAATCACTAGAACAACAGCAGTGGGACTCTCTGCTTACACAGAGAAGCAATCTCTCACGGTGCTCTACCCCGGCGGACACTGTTCCCGAAAAGGCACACGTCCGGCTCCTTGTCCCACACGAAAGGTGGCAGCCCTGAAAGCTGTTGCTGGTCTTCACCTTCCCCATGCAGCCTATTCACAGGCACAACACGTATTGGCATTTGTGCTTGCCAAGACAAGGAATATCTCACGGTGCGCATCCCCTCCTTTGCCTTTCCTGAAAAGGCAAATGTCCTGCTCCTTGTCCAACACGGAAGGTGACAGCCCTGAAAGTTGTTGCTGCTCTTCACTTTCCCCGTGCAGCCTATTCACAGGCACAACAGCACTGAGCATCTCTGCTTTCCCAGAGAAGGAACATCTCGAGGTGCACATCCTCAGCAGAACCTCTTCCAGAAAAGGCAAACATGCGGCTCCTTGTCCCACACGGAAGGTGGCAGCCCTGAAAGCTGTTGCCGGTCTTCACCTTCCCCGTGCAGCCTATTCACAAGAACAACAGGTCTTGGCAACAGTGCTTGCCAAGAGAAGGAACATCTCACGGTGCGCATCCTCGGCAGAGCCTCTTCCATAAAAAGCAACCGTCCAGCTCCTTGTCCCACACGGAAGGTGGCAGCCCTGAAAGCTGTTGCTGGTCTTCACCTTCCCCGTTCAGCCATTTAACAGGCACAACAGCACTGAGCATCTCTGCTTTCCCAAAGGAGTAACATCTCATGTTGTGCATCCTTGGCAGAGACTCTTCCTGGAAGGCAAACTTCCCACTCCTTGTCCCACACGGAAGGTGGCAGCCCTCAAAGATGTTGCTGCTCTTAACCTTCCCCGTGCAGCCAATTCACAGGCACAAAAGGTACTGGCATCTCTGCTTGCCAAAAAAAGGAACATCTCACAATGCGCAAGCCCGGAGGAGCCTGTTCCTGAAATGGCAAACGTCCAGCTCCTTGTCCACAGTGAACGTGGCAGCCCGGAGAGCTGTTGCTGGTCTTAATCTTCCCCGTTCATCCAAGTCACAGGCACAACAGCACTGAGCATCTCTGCTTTCCCAGAGGAGGAACATCTCACGGTGCACATCCCCGCCGGAGCCTCTTCAGGAAAGGCAAACTTCCGGCTCCTTGTTTCACACGGAAGGTGGCAGCCCTGAAAGCTGTTGCTGGTCTTCACTTTCCCCTTGCAGCCTATTCACACCACAACAACACTGAGTATCTCTGCTTTCCCAAAGAAGAAACATCTCACGGTGCGCATCCCCCCGGAGACTCTTCCCGAAAAGGCAAACGTCTGGCTCCTTGTCCCACATGGAAGGTGGCACCCCTGAAAGCTGTTGCTGGTCTTCACCTACCCCTTGCAGCCTAATCACAGGCACAACAGCACTAAGCATCTCTGCTTTCCCAGAGAAGGAACATCTCATGGTGTGCAACCTTTGCAGAGTCTCTTCAGAAAAAGACAAGCGTCCGGCTCCTTGTCCCACACGTAACGTGTCTGCCCTAAAAGTTGTTACTGGGCTTCACATTCCCCGTGCAGCCTATTCGCCAGTAAAACTGGTATTGGCATCTGAGCTTGCTGAGAGAAGGAACATCTAACGGTGTGCATCCTGGGCTGAGCCTCTTCCCAAACAGGCAATCCTCTTGCTCCTTGTCCCACACTGGAGGTGGCAGCTCGGAGAGCTGTTGCTGGTCTTCACCTTCCCCATGCAGCCTATTCACAGGCACAACAGCACTGAGCATTTCTGCGTTCCCAGAGAAGAAACATCAAATGGTAATATTTCCTGTCGGAGCCTGTTCTTTAAAAAGCAAACGTCGGGCTCCTTGTCCCACATGGAAGGTGGCAACCCTGAAAGCTGTTGCTGGTCTTCACCTTCCCCGTGCAGCCTATTCACAGGCACAACAGGTATTGGCATCAGTGCTTGCTGAGAGAAGGAACATATCATAGTGCGCAACCCCGGCGGAGCCTGTTCTTGAAAAGGCAAACACCTGGTTCGTAGTCTCACACGGAAGGTGGCAGCCTGTTAAGCTGTTCATGCTCTTCACCTTCCCCGTGCAGTCTATTCGCAGGCACAACAGATACTGGCATCTCTGCTTGCCAAAAAAAGGAACATCTCACAATGCACAACCCCGGCGTAGCCTATTCCTGAAATGGCAAAAGTCCGGCTCCTTGTCCCACAGTGAACGTGGCAGCCCGGAAAGCTGTTGCTGGTCTTCACCTTCCCCGTTCAGCCTATTCACAGGCACAACAGCACTGAGTATTTCTGCGTTGCCAGTGAAGGAACATCTCACGGTGCTGTTGCCCGTCAGAGCCTGTTCCTGAAAACGCAAACGACCAGCTCCTTGCCCCACAAGGAAGGTGGCAGTCCTGAAAGCTTTTCCTGGTCTTCACATTTTCCGTTCAGTCTATTCGCAGGCACAACAGCTCTGAGCATTTCTGCATTCCCAGTGAAGGAATATCTCACGGTGCTGTTGCCCGGCAGAGCCTGTTCATGAAGAGGCAAATATCCGGCTCCTTGTCCCACATGGATGGTGGCAGCCCTGAAAGCTGTTGCCGGTCTTCACCTTCCCGGTGCAGCCTAATCACTAGAACAACAGCAGTGGGACTCTCTGCTTACACAGAGAAGCAATCTCTCACGGTGCTCTACCCCGGCGGACACTGTTCCCGAAAAGGCACACGTCCGGCTCCTTGTCCCACACGAAAGGTGGCAGCCCTGAAAGCTGTTGCTGGTCTTCACCTTCCCCATGCAGCCTATTCACAGGCACAACACGTATTGGCATTTGTGCTTGCCAAGACAAGGAATATCTCACGGTGCGCATCCCCTCCTTTGCCTTTCCTGAAAAGGCAAATGTCCTGCTCCTTGTCCAACACGGAAGGTGACAGCCCTGAAAGTTGTTGCTGCTCTTCACTTTCCCCGTGCAGCCTATTCACAG
Organism: Astur gentilis; assembly: GCF_929443795.1. Classification (NCBI taxonomy): domain Eukaryota; kingdom Metazoa; phylum Chordata; class Aves; order Accipitriformes; family Accipitridae; genus Astur; species Astur gentilis. The sequence goes on from NC_064914.1 coordinate 6,530,412, forward strand.
GCACAACAGCACTGAGCATCTCTGCTTTCCCAGAGAAGGAACATCTCGAGGTGCACATCCTCAGCAGAACCTCTTCCAGAAAAGGCAAACATGCGGCTCCTTGTCCCACACGGAAGGTGGCAGCCCTGAAAGCTGTTGCCGGTCTTCACCTTCCCCGTGCAGCCTATTCACAAGAACAACAGGTCTTGGCAACAGTGCTTGCCAAGAGAAGGAACATCTCACGGTGCGCATCCTCGGCAGAGCCTCTTCCATAAAAAGCAACCGTCCAGCTCCTTGTCCCACACGGAAGGTGGCAGCCCTGAAAGCTGTTGCTGGTCTTCACCTTCCCCGTTCAGCCATTTAACAGGCACAACAGCACTGAGCATCTCTGCTTTCCCAAAGGAGTAACATCTCATGTTGTGCATCCTTGGCAGAGACTCTTCCTGGAAGGCAAACTTCCCACTCCTTGTCCCACACGGAAGGTGGCAGCCCTCAAAGATGTTGCTGCTCTTAACCTTCCCCGTGCAGCCAATTCACAGGCACAAAAGGTACTGGCATCTCTGCTTGCCAAAAAAAGGAACATCTCACAATGCGCAAGCCCGGAGGAGCCTGTTCCTGAAATGGCAAACGTCCAGCTCCTTGTCCCACAGTCAACGTGGCAGCCCGGAGAGCTGTTGCTGGTCTTAATCTTCCCCGTTCATCCAAGTCACAGGCACAACAGCACTGAGCATCTCTGCTTTCCCAGAGGAGGAACATCTCACGGTGCGCATCCCCGCCGGAGCCTCTTCAGGAAAGGCAAACTTCCGGCTCCTTGTTTCACACGGAAGGTGGCAGCCCTGAAAGCTGTTGCTGGTCTTCACTTTCCCCTTGCAGCCTATTCACACCACAACAACACTGAGCATCTCTGCTTTCCCAAAGAAGAAACATCTCACGGTGCGCATCCCCCCGGAGACTCTTCCCGAAAAGGCAAACGTCTGGCTCCTTGTCCCACAAGAAGGTGTCAGCCCTGAAAGCTGTTGCCGGTCTTCACCTTCCCCGTGCAGCCTATTCAGAGGCACAACAGGTATTGGCATCTGTGCTTGCCAAGAGAGGAATATCTCACAGTGCGCATCCCCGTGGAGCCTCTTCCATAAAAGTCAAACTTCCAGCTCCTTGTCCCACATGGAAGGTGGCACCCCTGAAAGCTGTTGCTGGTCTTCACCTACCCCTTGCAGCCTAATCACAGGCACAACAGCACTAAGCATCTCTGCTTTCCCAGAGAAGGAACATCTCATGGTGTGCAACCTTTGCAGAGTCTCTTCAGAAAAAGACAAGCGTCCGGCTCCTTGTCCCACACGTAACGTGTCTGCCCTAAAAGTTGTTACTGGTCTTCACATTCCCCGTGCAGCCTATTCGCCAGTAAAACTGGTATTGGCATCTGAGCTTGCTGAGAGAAGGAACATCTAACGGTGTGCATCCTGGGCTGAGCCTCTTCCCAAACAGGCAATCCTCTTGCTCCTTGTCCCACACTGGAGGTGGCAGCTCGGAGAGCTGTTGCTGGTCTTCACCTTCCCCATGCAGCCTATTCACAGGCACAACAGCACTGAGCATTTCTGCGTTCCCAGAGAAGAAACATCAAATGGTAATATTTCCTGTCGGAGCCTGTTCTTTAAAAAGCAAACGTCGGGCTCCTTGTCCCACATGGAAGGTGGCAACCCTGAAAGCTGTTGCTGGTCTTCACCTTCCCCGTGCAGCCTATTCACAGGCACAACAGGTATTGGCATCAGTGCTTGCTGAGAGAAGGAACATATCATAGTGCGCAACCCCGGCGGAGCCTGTTCTTGAAAAGGCAAACACCTGGTTCGTAGTCTCACACGGAAGGTGGCAGCCTGTTAAGCTGTTCATGCTCTTCACCTTCCCCGTGCAGTCTATTCGCAGGCACAACAGATACTGGCATCTCTGCTTGCCAAAAAAAGGAACATCTCACAATGCGCAACCCCGGCGTAGCCTATTCCTGAAATGGCAAAAGTCCGGCTCCTTGTCCCACAGTGAACGTGGCAGCCCGGAAAGCTGTTGCTGGTCTTCACCTTCCCCGTTCAGCCTATTCACAGGCACAACAGCACTGAGTATTTCTGCGTTGCCAGTGAAGGAACATCTCACGGTGCTGTTGCCCGTCAGAGCCTGTTCCTGAAAACGCAAACGACCAGCTCCTTGCCCCACAAGGAAGGTGGCAGTCCTGAAAGCTTTTCCTGGTCTTCACATTTTCCGTTCAGTCTATTCGCAGGCACAACAGCTCTGAGCATTTCTGCATTCCCAGTGAAGGAATATCTCACGGTGCTGTTGCCCGGCAGAGCCTGTTCATGAAGAGGCAAATATCCGGCTCCTTGTCCCACATGGATGGTGGCAGCCCTGAAAGCTGTTGCCGGTCTTCACCTTCCCGGTGCAGCCTAATCACTAGAACAACAGCAGTGGGACTCTCTGCTTACACAGAGAAGCAATCTCTCACGGTGCTCTACCCCGGCGGACACTGTTCCCGAAAAGGCACACGTCCGGCTCCTTGTCCCACACGAAAGGTGGCAGCCCTGAAAGCTGTTGCTGGTCTTCACCTTCCCCATGCAGCCTATTCACAGGCACAACACGTATTGGCATTTGTGCTTGCCAAGACAAGGAATATCTCACGGTGCGCATCCCCTCCTTTGCCTTTCCTGAAAAGGCAAATGTCCTGCTCCTTGTCCAACACGGAAGGTGACAGCCCTGAAAGTTGTTGCTGCTCTTCACTTTCCCCGTGCAGCCTATTCACAGGCACAACAGCACTGAGCATCTCTGCTTTCCCAGAGAAGGAACATCTCGAGGTGCACATCCTCAGCAGAACCTCTTCCAGAAAAGGCAAACATGCGGCTCCTTGTCCCACACGGAAGGTGGCAGCCCTGAAAGCTGTTGCCGGTCTTCACCTTCCCCGTGCAGCCTATTCACAAGAACAACAGGTCTTGGCAACAGTGCTTGCCAAGAGAAGGAACATCTCACGGTGCGCATCCTCGGCAGAGCCTCTTCCATAAAAAGCAACCGTCCAGCTCCTTGTCCCACACGGAAGGTGGCAGCCCTGAAAGCTGTTGCTGGTCTTCACCTTCCCCGTTCAGCCATTTAACAGGCACAACAGCACTGAGCATCTCTGCTTTCCCAAAGGAGTAACATCTCATGTTGTGCATCCTTGGCAGAGACTCTTCCTGGAAGGCAAACTTCCCACTCCTTGTCCCACACGGAAGGTGGCAGCCCTCAAAGATGTTGCTGCTCTTAACCTTCCCCGTGCAGCCAATTCACAGGCACAAAAGGTACTGGCATCTCTGCTTGCCAAAAAAAGGAACATCTCACAATGCGCAAGCCCGGAGGAGCCTGTTCCTGAAATGGCAAACGTCCAGCTCCTTGTCCCACAGTCAACGTGGCAGCCCGGAGAGCTGTTGCTGGTCTTCACCTTCCCCGTTCAGCCTATTCACAGGCACAACAGCACTGAGTATTTCTGCGTTGCCAGTGAAGGAACATCTTACGGTGCTGTTGCCCGTCAGAGCCTGTTCCTGAAAACGCAAACGACCAGCTCCTTGCCCCACAAGGAAGGTGGCAGTCCTGAAAGCTTTTCCTGGTCTTCACATTTTCCGTTCAGTCTATTCGCAGGCACAACAGCTCTGAGCATTTCTGCATTCCCAGTGAAGGAATATCTCACGGTGCTGTTGCCCAGCAGAGCCTGTTCATGAAGAGGCAAATATCCGGCTCCTTGTCCCACATGGATGGTGGCAGCCCTGAAAGCTGTTGCCGGTCTTCACCTTCCCGGTGCAGCCTAATCACTAGAACAACAGCAGTGGGACTCTCTGCTTACACAGAGAAGCAATCTCTCACGGTGCTCTACCCCGGCGGACACTGTTCCCGAAAAGGCACACGTCCGGCTCCTTGTCCCACACGAAAGGTGGCAGCCCTGAAAGCTGTTGCTGGTCTTCACCTTCCCCATGCAGCCTATTCACAGGCACAACACGTATTGGCATTTGTGCTTGCCAAGACAAGGAATATCTCACGGTGCGCATCCCCTCCTTTGCCTTTCCTGAAAAGGCAAATGTCCTGCTCCTTGTCCAACACGGAAGGTGACAACCCTGAAAGTTGTTGCTGCTCTTCACTTTCCCCGTGCAGCCTATTCACAGGCACAACAGCACTGAGCATCTCTGCTTTCCCAGAGAAGGAACATCTCGAGGTGCACATCCTCAGCAGAACCTCTTCCAGAAAAGGCAAACATGCGGCTCCTTGTCCCACACGGAAGGTGGCAGCCCTGAAAGCTGTTGCCGGTCTTCACCTTCCCCGTGCAGCCTATTCACAAGAACAACAGGTCTTGGCAACAGTGCTTGCCAAGAGAAGGAACATCTCACGGTGCGCATCCTCGGCAGAGCCTCTTCCATAAAAAGCAACCGTCCAGCTCCTTGTCCCACACGGAAGGTGGCAGCCCTGAAAGCTGTTGCTGGTCTTCACCTTCCCCGTTCAGCCATTTAACAGGCACAACAGCACTGAGCATCTCTGCTTTCCCAAAGGAGTAACATCTCATGTTGTGCATCCTTGGCAGAGACTCTTCCTGGAAGGCAAACTTCCCACTCCTTGTCCCACACGGAAGGTGGCAGCCCTCAAAGATGTTGCTGCTCTTAACCTTCCCCGTGCAGCCAATTCACAGGCACAAAAGGTACTGGCATCTCTGCTTGCCAAAAAAAGGAACATCTCACAATGCGCAAGCCCGGAGGAGCCTGTTCCTGAAATGGCAAACGTCCAGCTCCTTGTCCACAGTGAACGTGGCAGCCCGGAGAGCTGTTGCTGGTCTTAATCTTCCCCGTTCATCCAAGTCACAGGCACAACAGCACTGAGCATCTCTGCTTTCCCAGAGGAGGAACATCTCACGGTGCACATCCCCGCCGGAGCCTCTTCAGGAAAGGCAAACTTCCGGCTCCTTGTTTCACACGGAAGGTGGCAGCCCTGAAAGCTGTTGCTGGTCTTCACTTTCCCCTTGCAGCCTATTCACACCACAACAACACTGAGTATCTCTGCTTTCCCAAAGAAGAAACATCTCACGGTGCGCATCCCCCCGGAGACTCTTCCCGAAAAGGCAAACGTCTGGCTCCTTGTCCCACATGGAAGGTGGCACCCCTGAAAGCTGTTGCTGGTCTTCACCTACCCCTTGCAGCCTAATCACAGGCACAACAGCACTAAGCATCTCTGCTTTCCCAGAGAAGGAACATCTCATGGTGTGCAACCTTTGCAGAGTCTCTTCAGAAAAAGACAAGCGTCCGGCTCCTTGTCCCACACGTAACGTGTCTGCCCTAAAAGTTGTTACTGGGCTTCACATTCCCCGTGCAGCCTATTCGCCAGTAAAACTGGTATTGGCATCTGAGCTTGCTGAGAGAAGGAACGTCTAACGGTGTGCATCCTGGGCTGAGCCTCTTCCCAAACAGGCAATCCTCTTGCTCCTTGTCCCACACTGGAGGTGGCAGCTCGGAGAGCTGTTGCTGGTCTTCACCTTCCCCATGCAGCCTATTCACAGGCACAACAGCACTGAGCATTTCTGCGTTCCCAGAGAAGAAACATCAAATGGTAATATTTCCTGTCGGAGCCTGTTCTTTAAAAAGCAAACGTCGGGCTCCTTGTCCCACATGGAAGGTGGCAACCCTGAAAGCTGTTGCTGGTCTTCACCTTCCCCGTGCAGCCTATTCACAGGCACAACAGGTATTGGCATCAGTGCTTGCTGAGAGAAGGAACATATCATAGTGCGCAACCCCGGCGGAGCCTGTTCTTGAAAAGGCAAACACCTGGTTCGTAGTCTCACACGGAAGGTGGCAGCCTGTTAAGCTGTTCATGCTCTTCACCTTCCCCGTGCAGTCTATTCGCAGGCACAACAGATACTGGCATCTCTGCTTGCCAAAAAAAGGAACATCTCACAATGCACAACCCCGGCGTAGCCTATTCCTGAAATGGCAAAAGTCCGGCTCCTTGTCCCACAGTGAACGTGGCAGCCCGGAAAGCTGTTGCTGGTCTTCACCTTCCCCGTTCAGCCTATTCACAGGCACAACAGCACTGAGTATTTCTGCGTTGCCAGTGAAGGAACATCTCACGGTGCTGTTGCCCGTCAGAGCCTGTTCCTGAAAACGCAAACGACCAGCTCCTTGCCCCACAAGGAAGGTGGCAGTCCTGAAAGCTTTTCCTGGTCTTCACATTTTCCGTTCAGTCTATTCGCAGGCACAACAGCTCTGAGCATTTCTGCATTCCCAGTGAAGGAATATCTCACGGTGCTGTTGCCCGGCAGAGCCTGTTCATGAAGAGGCAAATATCCGGCTCCTTGTCCCACATGGATGGTGGCAGCCCTGAAAGCTGTTGCCGGTCTTCACCTTCCCGGTGCAGCCTAATCACTAGAACAACAGCAGTGGGACTCTCTGCTTACACAGAGAAGCAATCTCTCACGGTGCTCTACCCCGGCGGACACTGTTCCCGAAAAGGCACACGTCCGGCTCCTTGTCCCACACGAAAGGTGGCAGCCCTGAAAGCTGTTGCTGGTCTTCACCTTCCCCATGCAGCCTATTCACAGGCACAACACGTATTGGCATTTGTGCTTGCCAAGACAAGGAATATCTCACGGTGCGCATCCCCTCCTTTGCCTTTCCTGAAAAGGCAAATGTCCTGCTCCTTGTCCAACACGGAAGGTGACAGCCCTGAAAGTTGTTGCTGCTCTTCACTTTCCCCGTGCAGCCTATTCACAGGCACAACAGCACTGAGCATCTCTGCTTTCCCAGAGAAGGAACATCTCGAGGTGCACATCCTCAGCAGAACCTCTTCCAGAAAAGGCAAACATGCGGCTCCTTGTCCCACACGGAAGGTGGCAGCCCTGAAAGCTGTTGCCGGTCTTCACCTTCCCCGTGCAGCCTATTCACAAGAACAACAGGTCTTGGCAACAGTGCTTGCCAAGAGAAGGAACATCTCACGGTGCGCATCCTCGGCAGAGCCTCTTCCATAAAAAGCAACCGTCCAGCTCCTTGTCCCACACGGAAGGTGGCAGCCCTGAAAGCTGTTGCTGGTCTTCACCTTCCCCGTTCAGCCATTTAACAGGCACAACAGCACTGAGCATCTCTGCTTTCCCAAAGGAGTAACATCTCATGTTGTGCATCCTTGGCAGAGACTCTTCCTGGAAGGCAAACTTCCCACTCCTTGTCCCACACGGAAGGTGGCAGCCCTCAAAGATGTTGCTGCTCTTAACCTTCCCCGTGCAGCCAATTCACAGGCACAAAAGGTACTGGCATCTCTGCTTGCCAAAAAAAGGAACATCTCACAATGCGCAAGCCCGGAGGAGCCTGTTCCTGAAATGGCAAACGTCCAGCTCCTTGTCCACAGTGAACGTGGCAGCCCGGAGAGCTGTTGCTGGTCTTAATCTTCCCCGTTCATCCAAGTCACAGGCACAACAGCACTGAGCATCTCTGCTTTCCCAGAGGAGGAACATCTCACGGTGCACATCCCCGCCGGAGCCTCTTCAGGAAAGGCAAACTTCCGGCTCCTTGTTTCACACGGAAGGTGGCAGCCCTGAAAGCTGTTGCTGGTCTTCACTTTCCCCTTGCAGCCTATTCACACCACAACAACACTGAGTATCTCTGCTTTCCCAAAGAAGAAACATCTCACGGTGCGCATCCCCCCGGAGACTCTTCCCGAAAAGGCAAACGTCTGGCTCCTTGTCCCACATGGAAGGTGGCACCCCTGAAAGCTGTTGCTGGTCTTCACCTACCCCTTGCAGCCTAATCACAGGCACAACAGCACTAAGCATCTCTGCTTTCCCAGAGAAGGAACATCTCATGGTGTGCAACCTTTGCAGAGTCTCTTCAGAAAAAGACAAGCGTCCGGCTCCTTGTCCCACACGTAACGTGTCTGCCCTAAAAGTTGTTACTGGGCTTCACATTCCCCGTGCAGCCTATTCGCCAGTAAAACTGGTATTGGCATCTGAGCTTGCTGAGAGAAGGAACATCTAACGGTGTGCATCCTGGGCTGAGCCTCTTCCCAAACAGGCAATCCTCTTGCTCCTTGTCCCACACTGGAGGTGGCAGCTCGGAGAGCTGTTGCTGGTCTTCACCTTCCCCATGCAGCCTATTCACAGGCACAACAGCACTGAGCATTTCTGCGTTCCCAGAGAAGAAACATCAAATGGTAATATTTCCTGTCGGAGCCTGTTCTTTAAAAAGCAAACGTCGGGCTCCTTGTCCCACATGGAAGGTGGCAACCCTGAAAGCTGTTGCTGGTCTTCACCTTCCCCGTGCAGCCTATTCACAGGCACAACAGGTATTGGCATCAGTGCTTGCTGAGAGAAGGAACATATCATAGTGCGCAACCCCGGCGGAGCCTGTTCTTGAAAAGGCAAACACCTGGTTCGTAGTCTCACACGGAAGGTGGCAGCCTGTTAAGCTGTTCATGCTCTTCACCTTCCCCGTGCAGTCTATTCGCAGGCACAACAGATACTGGCATCTCTGCTTGCCAAAAAAAGGAACATCTCACAATGCGCAACCCCGGCGTAGCCTATTCCTGAAATGGCAAAAGTCCGGCTCCTTGTCCCACAGTGAACGTGGCAGCCCGGAAAGCTGTTGCTGGTCTTCACCTTCCCCGTTCAGCCTATTCACAGGCACAACAGCACTGAGTATTTCTGCGTTGCCAGTGAAGGAACATCTCACGGTGCTGTTGCCCGTCAGAGCCTGTTCCTGAAAACGCAAACGACCAGCTCCTTGCCCCACAAGGAAGGTGGCAGTCCTGAAAGCTTTTCCTGGTCTTCACATTTTCCGTTCAGTCTATTCGCAGGCACAACAGCTCTGAGCATTTCTGCATTCCCAGTGAAGGAATATCTCACGGTGCTGTTGCCCGGCAGAGCCTGTTCATGAAGAGGCAAATATCCGGCTCCTTGTCCCACATGGATGGTGGCAGCCCTGAAAGCTGTTGCCGGTCTTCACCTTCCCGGTGCAGCCTAATCACTAGAACAACAGCAGTGGGACTCTCTGCTTACACAGAGAAGCAATCTCTCACGGTGCTCTACCCCGGCGGACACTGTTCCCGAAAAGGCACACGTCCGGCTCCTTGTCCCACACGAAAGGTGGCAGCCCTGAAAGCTGTTGCTGGTCTTCACCTTCCCCATGCAGCCTATTCACAGGCACAACACGTATTGGCATTTGTGCTTGCCAAGACAAGGAATATCTCACGGTGCGCATCCCCTCCTTTGCCTTTCCTGAAAAGGCAAATGTCCTGCTCCTTGTCCAACACGGAAGGTGACAGCCCTGAAAGTTGTTGCTGCTCTTCACTTTCCCCGTGCAGCCTATTCACAGGCACAACAGCACTGAGCATCTCTGCTTTCCCAGAGAAGGAACATCTCGAGGTGCACATCCTCAGCAGAACCTCTTCCAGAAAAGGCAAACATGCGGCTCCTTGTCCCACACGGAAGGTGGCAGCCCTGAAAGCTGTTGCCGGTCTTCACCTTCCCCGTGCAGCCTATTCACAAGAACAACAGGTCTTGGCAACAGTGCTTGCCAAGAGAAGGAACATCTCACGGTGCGCATCCTCGGCAGAGCCTCTTCCATAAAAAGCAACCGTCCAGCTCCTTGTCCCACACGGAAGGTGGCAGCCCTGAAAGCTGTTGCTGGTCTTCACCTTCCCCGTTCAGCCATTTAACAGGCACAACAGCACTGAGCATCTCTGCTTTCCCAAAGGAGTAACATCTCATGTTGTGCATCCTTGGCAGAGACTCTTCCTGGAAGGCAAACTTCCCACTCCTTGTCCCACACGGAAGGTGGCAGCCCTCAAAGATGTTGCTGCTCTTAACCTTCCCCGTGCAGCCAATTCACAGGCACAAAAGGTACTGGCATCTCTGCTTGCCAAAAAAAGGAACATCTCACAATGCGCAAGCCCGGAGGAGCCTGTTCCTGAAATGGCAAACGTCCAGCTCCTTGTCCCACAGTCAACGTGGCAGCCCGGAGAGCTGTTGCTGGTCTTAATCTTCCCCGTTCATCCAAGTCACAGGCACAACAGCACTGAGCATCTCTGCTTTCCCAGAGGAGGAACATCTCACGGTGCGCATCCCCGCCGGAGCCTCTTCAGGAAAGGCAAACTTCCGGCTCCTTGTTTCACACGGAAGGTGGCAGCCCTGAAAGCTGTTGCTGGTCTTCACTTTCCCCTTGCAGCCTATTCACACCACAACAACACTGAGCATCTCTGCTTTCCCAAAGAAGAAACATCTCACGGTGCGCATCCCCCCGGAGACTCTTCCCGAAAAGGCAAACGTCTGGCTCCTTGTCCCACAAGAAGGTGTCAGCCCTGAAAGCTGTTGCTGGTCTTCACCTTCCCCGTGCAGCCTATTCAGAGGCACAACAGGTATTGGCATCTGTGCTTGCCAAGAGAGGAATATCTCACAGTGCGCATCCCCGTGGAGCCTCTTCCATAAAACTCAAACTTCCGGCTCCTTGTCCCACATGGAAGGTGGCACCCCTGAAAGCTGTTGCTGGTCTTCACCTACCCCTTGCAGCCTAATCACAGGCACAACAGCACTAAGCATATCTGCTTTCCCAGAGAAGGAACATCTCATGGTGTGCAACCTTTGCAGAGTCTCTTCAGAAAAAGACAAACGTCCGGCTCCTTGTCCCACACGTAACGTGTCTGCCCTAAAAGTTGTTACTGGGCTTCACATTCCCCGTGCAGCCTATTCGCCAGTAAAACTGGTATTGGCATCTGAGCTTGCTGAGAGAAGGAACATCTAACGGTGTGCATGCTCGGCTGAGCCTCTTCCCAAACAGGCAATCCTCTTGCTCCTTGTCCCACACTGGAGGTGGCAGCTCGGAGAGCTGTTGCTGGTCTTCACCTTCCCCATGCAGCCTATTCACAGGCACAACAGCACTGAGCATTTCTGCGTTCCCAGAGAAGAAACATCAAATGGTAATATTTCCTGTCGGAGCCTGTTCTTTAAAAAGCAAACATCGGGCTCCTTGTCCCACATGGAAGGTGGCAACCCTGAAAGCTGTTGCTGGTCTTCACCTTCCCCGTGCAGCCTATTCACAGGCACAACAGGTATTGGCATCAGTGCTTGCTGAGAGAAGGAACATATCATAGTGCGCAACCCCGGCGGAGCCTGTTCTTGAAAAGGCAAACACCTGGTTCGTAGTCTCACACGGAAGGTGGCAGCCTGTTAAGCTGTTCATGCTCTTCACCTTCCCCGTGCAGTCTATTCGCAGGCACAACAGATACTGGCATCTCTGCTTGCCAAAAAAAGGAACATCTCACAATGCGCAACCCCGGCGTAGCCTATTCCTGAAATGGCAAAAGTCCGGCTCCTTGTCCCACAGTGAACGTGGCAGCCCGGAGAGCTGTTGCTGGTCTTCACCTACGTCTTGCAGCCTAATCACAGGCACAACACTGAGCATCCCTGCTTTCCCAGAGAAGGAACATCTCATGGTGTGCATCCTTTACAGAGTCTCTTCCCAAAAAGACAAACGTCCGGCTCCTTGCCCCACACGTAACGTGTCAGCCCTGAATGTTGTTACTGGTCTTCACATTCCCCGTGCAGCCTATTCACCAGTAAAACTGGTATTGGCATCTGAGCTTGCTGAGAGAAGGAACATCTCACGGTGCGGATCCTCGGCAGAGCCTCTTCCCGAAAAAGCAAACCCCTGGCTTCTTGTCCCACACTGCAGTTGGCAGCTCGGAGAGCTGTTGCTGGTCTTCACTTTCCCCGTGCAGCCTATTCACAGGCACAACAGCACTGAGCATCTCTGCTTTCCCAGAGAAGGAACATCTCGAG